>NW_028233553.1:0-50460 GCF_054856555.1 Leptonotus elevatus | reverse complement strand
ACACTTCAGGTGAAAATGTCAAAATCTTCAAAATGAGCAAAAGCACAATGAAATTAATGCTTGAATCATCTTCATTTTGCTAAAATACACTAATGACAGCAAAAAGTTTGAGTCTACAACATTTAGTTAAGGTGTGAGAGCCAAAATGAACTTTTTATGGCTTTAAATGCATTTTCAGCCTGATTGTACACTTCAGGTGAAAATGTCAAAATCTTCAAAATGAGCAAAAGCACAATGAAATTAATGCTTGAATCATCTTCATTTTGCTAAAATACACTAATGACAGCAAAACGTTTGAGTCTACAACATTTAGTTAAGGTGTGAGAGCCAAAATGAACTTTTTATGGCTTTAAATGCATTTTCAGCCTGATTGTACACTTCAGGTGAAAATGTCAAAATCTTCAAAATGAGCAAAAGCACAATGAAATTAATGCTTGAATAATCTTCATTTTGCTAACATACACTAATGACAGCAAAAAGTTTGAGTCTACAACATTTAGTTAAGGTGTGAGAGCCAAAATGAACTTTTTATGGCTTTAAATGCATTTTCAGCCTGATTGTACACTTCAGGTGAAAATGAAAAAAATCTTCAAAATGAGCAAAAGCACAATGAAATTAATGCTTGAATCATCTTCATTTTGCTAACATACACTAATGACAGCAAAAAGTTTGAGTCTACAACATTTAGTTAAGGTGTGAGAGCCAAAATGAACTTTTTATGGCTTTAAATGCATTTTCAGCCCGATTGTACACTTCAGGTGAAAATGTCAAAATCTTCAAAATGAGCAAAAGCACAATGAAATTAATGCTTGAATCATCTTCATTTTGCTAAAATACACTAATGACAGCAAAAAGTTTGAATCTACAACATTTAGTTAAGGTGTGAGAGCCAAAATGAACTTTTTATTGCTTTAAATGCATTTTCAGCCCGATTGTACACTTCAGGTGAAAATGTCAAAATCTTCAAAATGAGCAAAAGCACAATGAAATTAATGCTTGAATCATCTTCATTTTGCTAAAATACACTAATGACAGCAAAAAGTTTGAGTCTACAACATTTAGTTAAGGTGTGAGAGCCAAAATGAACTTTTTATGGCTTTAAATGCATTTTCAGCCCGATTGTACACTTCAGGTGAAAATGTCAAAATCTTCAAAATGAGCAAAAGCACAATGAAATTAATGCTTGAATCATCTTCATTTTGCTAAAATACACTAATGACAGCAAAAAGTTTGAATCTACAACATTTAGCTAAGGTGTGAGAGCCAAAATGAACTTTTTATTGCTTTAAATGCATTTTCAGCCCGATTGTACACTTCAGGTGAAAATGTCAAAATCTTCAAAATGAGCAAAAGCACAATGAAATTAATGCTTGAATCATCTTCATTTTGCTAAAATACACTAATGACAGCAAAAAGTTTGAGTCTACAACATTTAGTTAAGGTGTGAGAGCCAAAATGAACTTTTTATGGCTTTAAATGCATTTTCAGCCTGATTGTACACTTCAGGTGAAAATGTCAAAATCTTCAAAATGAGCAAAAGCACAATTAAATTAATGCTTGAATCATCTTCATTTTGCTAAAATACACTAATGACAGCAAAAAGTTTGAGTCTACAACATTTAGTTAAGGTGTGAGAGCCAAAATGAACTTTTTATGGCTTTAAATGCATTTTCAGCCTGATTGTACACTTCAGGTGAAAATGTCAAAATCTTCAAAATGAGCAAAAGCACAATGAAATTAATGCTTGAATCATCTTCATTTTGCTAAAATACACTAATGACAGCAAAAAGTTTGAGTCTACAACATTTAGTTAAGGTGTGAGAGCCAAAATGAACTTTTTATGGCTTTAAATGCATTTTCAGCCTGATTGTACACTTCAGGTGAAAATGTCAAAATCTTCAAAATGAGCAAAAGCACAATGAAATTAATGCTTGAATCATCTTCATTTTGCTAACATACACTAATGACAGCAAAAAGTTTGAGTCTACAACATTTAGTTAAGGTGTGAGAGCCAAAATGAACTTTTTATGGCTTTAAATGCATTTTCAGCCTGATTGTACACTTCAGGTGAAAATGTCAAAATCTTCAAAATGAGCAAAAGCACAATGAAATTAATGCTTGAATCATCTTCATTTTGCTAAAATACACTAATGACAGCAAAAAGTTTGAGTCTACAACATTTAGTTAAGGTGTGAGAGCCAAAATGAACTTTTTATGGCTTTAAATGCATTTTCAGCCTGATTGTACACTTCAGGTGAAAATGTCAAAATCTTCAAAATGAGCAAAAGCACAATAAAATTATTGCTTGAATCATCTTCATTTTGCTAAAATATACTAATGACAGCAAAAAGTTTGAGTCTACAACATTTAGTTAAGGTGTGAGAGCCAAAATGAACTTTTTATGGCTTTAAATGCATTTTCAGCCCGATTGTACACTTCAGGTGAAAATGTCAAAATCTTCAAAATGAGCAAAAGCACAATAAAATTATTGCTTGAATCATCTTCATTTTGCTAAAATATACTAATGACAGCAAAAAGTTTGAGTCTACAACATTTAGTTAAGGTGTGAGAGCCAAAATGAACTTTTTATTGCTTTAAACGCGTTTTCAGCCCCTAATTGTACACTTCAGGTGAAAATGTCAAAATCTTCAAAATGAGCAAAAGCACAATGAAATTAATGCTTGAATCATCTTCATTTTGCTAACATACACTAATGACAGCAAAAAGTTTGAGTCTACAACATTTAGTTAAGGTGTGAGAGCCAAAATGAACTTTTTATGGCTTTAAATGCATTTTCAGCCTGATTGTACACTTCAGGTGAAAATGTCAAAATCTTCAAAATGAGCAAAAGCACAATGAAATTAATGCTTGAATCATCTTCATTTTGCTAAAATATACTAATGACAGCAAAAAGTTTGAGTCTACAACATTTAGTTAAGGTGTGAGAGCCAAAATGAACTTTTTATTGCTTTAAACGCGTTTTCAGCCCCTAATTGTACACTTCAGGTGAAAATGTCAAAATCTTCAAAATGAGCAAAAGCACAATGAAATTAATGCTTGAATCATCTTCATTTTGCTAAAATACACTAATGACAGCAAAAAGTTTAAATCTACAACATTTAGTTAAGGTTTGAGAGCCAAAATGAACTTTTTATTGCTTTAAATGCATTTTCAGCCCGATTGTACACTTCAGGTGAAAATGTCAAAATCTTCAAAATGAGCAAAAGCACAATGAAATTAATGCTTGAATCATCTTCATTTTGCTAAAATACACTAATGACAGCAAAAAGTTTGAGTCTACAACATTTAGTTAAGGTGTGAGAGCCAAAATGAACTTTTTATGGCTTTAAATGCATTTTCAGCCCGATTGTACACTTCAGGTGAAAATGTCAAAATCTTCAAAATGAGCAAAAGCACAATGAAATTAATGCTTGAATCATCTTCATTTTGCTAAAATACACTAATGACAGCAAAAAGTTTGAGTCTACAACATTTAGTTAAGGTGTGAGAGCCAAAATGAACTTTTTATGGCTTTAAATGCATTTTCAGCCTGATTGTACACTTCAGGTGAAAATGTCAAAATCTTCAAAATGAGCAAAAGCACAATGAAATTAATGCTTGAATCATCTTCATTTTGCTAAAATACACTAATGACAGCAAAAAGTTTGAGTCTACAACATTTAGTTAAGGTGTGAGAGCCAAAATGAACTTTTTATGGCTTTAAATGCATTTTCAGCCTGATTGTACACTTCAGGTGAAAATGTCAAAATCTTCAAAATGAGCAAAAGCACAATGAAATTAATGCTTGAATCATCTTCATTTTGCTAACATACACTAATGACAGCAAAAAGTTTGAGTCTACAACATTTAGTTAAGGTGTGAGAGCCAAAATGAACTTTTTATGGCTTTAAATGCATTTTCAGCCCGATTGTACACTTCAGGTGAAAATGTCAAAATCTTCAAAATGAGCAAAAGCACAATGAAATTAATGCTTGAATCATCTTCATTTTGCTAAAATACACTAATGACAGCAAAAAGTTTGAGTCTACAACATTTAGTTAAGGTGTGAGAGCCAAAATGAACTTTTTATGGCTTTAAATGCATTTTCAGCCTGATTGTACACTTCAGGTGAAAATGTCAAAATCTTCAAAATGAGCAAAAGCACAATGAAATTAATGCTTGAATCATCTTCATTTTGCTAAAATACACTAATGACAGCAAAACGTTTGAGTCTACAACATTTAGTTAAGGTGTGAGAGCCAAAATGAACTTTTTATGGCTTTAAATGCATTTTCAGCCTGATTGTACACTTCAGGTGAAAATGTCAAAATCTTCAAAATGAGCAAAAGCACAATGAAATTAATGCTTGAATCATCTTCATTTTGCTAAAATATACTAATGACAGCAAAAAGTTTGAGTCTACAACATTTAGTTAAGGTGTGAGAGCCAAAATGAACTTTTTATTGCTTTAAACGCGTTTTCAGCCCCTAATTGTACACTTCAGGTGAAAATGTCAAAATCTTCAAAATGAGCAAAAGCACAATGAAATTAATGCTTGAATCATCTTCATTTTGCTAAAATACACTAATGACAGCAAAAAGTTTAAATCTACAACATTTAGTTAAGGTTTGAGAGCCAAAATGAACTTTTTATTGCTTTAAATGCATTTTCAGCCCGATTGTACACTTCAGGTGAAAATGTCAAAATCTTCAAAATGAGCAAAAGCACAATGAAATTAATGCTTGAATCATCTTCATTTTGCTAAAATACACTAATGACAGCAAAAAGTTTGAGTCTACAACATTTAGTTAAGGTGTGAGAGCCAAAATGATCTTTTTATGGCTTTAAATGCATTTTCAGCCCGATTGTACACTTCAGGTGAAAATGTCAAAATCTTCAAAATGAGCAAAAGCACAATGAAATTAATGCTTGAATCATCTTCATTTTGCTAAAATACACTAATGACAGCAAAAAGTTTGAGTCTACAACATTTAGTTAAGGTGTGAGAGCCAAAATGAACTTTTTATGGCTTTAAATGCATTTTCAGCCTGATTGTACACTTCAGGTGAAAATGTCAAAATCTTCAAAATGAGCAAAAGCACAATGAAATTAATGCTTGAATCATCTTCATTTTGCTAAAATACACTAATGACAGCAAAAAGTTTGAGTCTACAACATTTAGTTAAGGTGTGAGAGCCAAAATGAACTTTTTATGGCTTTAAATGCATTTTCAGCCTGATTGTACACTTCAGGTGAAAATGTCAAAATCTTCAAAATGAGCAAAAGCACAATGAAATTAATGCTTGAATCATCTTCATTTTGCTAACATACACTAATGACAGCAAAAAGTTTGAGTCTACAACATTTAGTTAAGGTGTGAGAGCCAAAATGAACTTTTTATGGCTTTAAATGCATTTTCAGCCCGATTGTACACTTCAGGTGAAAATGTCAAAATCTTCAAAATGAGCAAAAGCACAATGAAATTATTGCTTGAATCATCTTCATTTTGCTAAAATACACTAATGACAGCAAAAAGTTTGAGTCTACAACATTTAGTTAAGGTGTGAGAGCCAAAATGAACTTTTTATGGCTTTAAATGCATTTTCAGCCTGATTGTACACTTCAGGTGAAAATGTCAAAATCTTCAAAATGAGCAAAAGCACAATGAAATTAATGCTTGAATCATCTTCATTTTGCTAAAATACACTAATGACAGCAAAACGTTTGAGTCTACAACATTTAGTTAAGGTGTGAGAGCCAAAATGAACTTTTTATGGCTTTAAATGCATTTTCAGCCTGATTGTACACTTCAGGTGAAAATGAAAAAAATCTTCAAAATGAGCAAAAGCACAATGAAATTAATGCTTGAATCATCTTCATTTTGCTAACATACACTAATGACAGCAAAAAGTTTGAGTCTACAACATTTAGTTAAGGTGTGAGAGCCAAAATGAACTTTTTATGGCTTTAAATGCATTTTCAGCCCGATTGTACACTTCAGGTGAAAATGTCAAAATCTTCAAAATGAGCAAAAGCACAATGAAATTAATGCTTGAATCATCTTCATTTTGCTAAAATACACTAATGACAGCAAAAAGTTTGAATCTACAACATTTAGTTAAGGTGTGAGAGTCAAAATGAACTTTTTATTGCTTTAAATGCATTTTCAGCCCGATTGTACACTTCAGGTGAAAATGTCAAAATCTTCAAAATGAGCAAAAGCACAATGAAATTAATGCTTGAATCATCTTCATTTTGCTAAAATACACTAATGACAGCAAAAAGTTTGAGTCTACAACATTTAGTTAAGGTGTGAGAGCCAAAATGAACTTTTTATGGCTTTAAATGCATTTTCAGCCTGATTGTACACTTCAGGTGAAAATGTCAAAATCTTCAAAATGAGCAAAAGCACAATGAAATTAATGCTTGAATAATCTTCATTTTGCTAACATACACTAATGACAGCAAAAAGTTTGAGTCTACAACATTTAGTTAAGGTGTGAGAGCCAAAATGAACTTTTTATGGCTTTAAATGCATTTTCAGCCTGATTGTACACTTCAGGTGAAAATGAAAAAAATCTTCAAAATGAGCAAAAGCACAATGAAATTAATGCTTGAATCATCTTCATTTTGCTAACATACACTAATGACAGCAAAAAGTTTGAGTCTACAACATTTAGTTAAGGTGTGAGAGCCAAAATGAACTTTTTATGGCTTTAAATGCATTTTCAGCCCGATTGTACACTTCAGGTGAAAATGTCAAAATCTTCAAAATGAGCAAAAGCACAATGAAATTAATGCTTGAATCATCTTCATTTTGCTAAAATACACTAATGACAGCAAAAAGTTTGAATCTACAACATTTAGTTAAGGTGTGAGAGCCAAAATGAACTTTTTATTGCTTTAAATGCATTTTCAGCCCGATTGTACACTTCAGGTGAAAATGTCAAAATCTTCAAAATGAGCAAAAGCACAATGAAATTAATGCTTGAATCATCTTCATTTTGCTAAAATACACTAATGACAGCAAAAAGTTTGAGTCTACAACATTTAGTTAAGGTGTGAGAGCCAAAATGAACTTTTTATGGCTTTAAATGCATTTTCAGCCTGATTGTACACTTCAGGTGAAAATGTCAAAATCTTCAAAATGAGCAAAAGCACAATTAAATTAATGCTTGAATCATCTTCATTTTGCTAAAATACACTAATGACAGCAAAAAGTTTGAGTCTACAACATTTAGTTAAGGTGTGAGAGCCAAAATGAACTTTTTATGGCTTTAAATGCATTTTCAGCCTGATTGTACACTTCAGGTGAAAATGTCAAAATCTTCAAAATGAGCAAAAGCACAATGAAATTAATGCTTGAATCATCTTCATTTTGCTAAAATACACTAATGACAGCAAAAAGTTTGAGTCTACAACATTTAGTTAAGGTGTGAGAGCCAAAATGAACTTTTTATGGCTTTAAATGCATTTTCAGCCTGATTGTACACTTCAGGTGAAAATGTCAAAATCTTCAAAATGAGCAAAAGCACAATGAAATTAATGCTTGAATCATCTTCATTTTGCTAACATACACTAATGACAGCAAAAAGTTTGAGTCTACAACATTTAGTTAAGGTGTGAGAGCCAAAATGAACTTTTTATGGCTTTAAATGCATTTTCAGCCTGATTGTACACTTCAGGTGAAAATGTCAAAATCTTCAAAATGAGCAAAAGCACAATGAAATTAATGCTTGAATCATCTTCATTTTGCTAAAATACACTAATGACAGCAAAAAGTTTGAGTCTACAACATTTAGTTAAGGTGTGAGAGCCAAAATGAACTTTTTATGGCTTTAAATGCATTTTCAGCCTGATTGTACACTTCAGGTGAAAATGTCAAAATCTTCAAAATGAGCAAAAGCACAATAAAATTATTGCTTGAATCATCTTCATTTTGCTAAAATATACTAATGACAGCAAAAAGTTTGAGTCTACAACATTTAGTTAAGGTGTGAGAGCCAAAATGAACTTTTTATGGCTTTAAATGCATTTTCAGCCCGATTGTACACTTCAGGTGAAAATGTCAAAATCTTCAAAATGAGCAAAAGCACAATAAAATTATTGCTTGAATCATCTTCATTTTGCTAAAATATACTAATGACAGCAAAAAGTTTGAGTCTACAACATTTAGTTAAGGTGTGAGAGCCAAAATGAACTTTTTATTGCTTTAAACGCGTTTTCAGCCCCTAATTGTACACTTCAGGTGAAAATGTCAAAATCTTCAAAATGAGCAAAAGCACAATGAAATTAATGCTTGAATCATCTTCATTTTGCTAACATACACTAATGACAGCAAAAAGTTTGAGTCTACAACATTTAGTTAAGGTGTGAGAGCCAAAATGAACTTTTTATGGCTTTAAATGCATTTTCAGCCTGATTGTACACTTCAGGTGAAAATGTCAAAATCTTCAAAATGAGCAAAAGCACAATGAAATTAATGCTTGAATCATCTTCATTTTGCTAAAATATACTAATGACAGCAAAAAGTTTGAGTCTACAACATTTAGTTAAGGTGTGAGAGCCAAAATGAACTTTTTATTGCTTTAAACGCGTTTTCAGCCCCTAATTGTACACTTCAGGTGAAAATGTCAAAATCTTCAAAATGAGCAAAAGCACAATGAAATTAATGCTTGAATCATCTTCATTTTGCTAAAATACACTAATGACAGCAAAAAGTTTAAATCTACAACATTTAGTTAAGGTTTAAGAGCCAAAATGAACTTTTTATTGCTTTAAATGCATTTTCAGCCCGATTGTACACTTCAGGTGAAAATGTCAAAATCTTCAAAATGAGCAAAAGCACAATGAAATTAATGCTTGAATCATCTTCATTTTGCTAAAATACACTAATGACAGCAAAAAGTTTGAGTCTACAACATTTAGTTAAGGTGTGAGAGCCAAAATGAACTTTTTATGGCTTTAAATGCATTTTCAGCCCGATTGTACACTTCAGGTGAAAATGTCAAAATCTTCAAAATGAGCAAAAGCACAATGAAATTAATGCTTGAATCATCTTCATTTTGCTAAAATACACTAATGACAGCAAAAAGTTTGAGTCTACAACATTTAGTTAAGGTGTGAGAGCCAAAATGAACTTTTTATGGCTTTAAATGCATTTTCAGCCTGATTGTACACTTCAGGTGAAAATGTCAAAATCTTCAAAATGAGCAAAAGCACAATGAAATTAATGCTTGAATCATCTTCATTTTGCTAAAATACACTAATGACAGCAAAAAGTTTGAGTCTACAACATTTAGTTAAGGTGTGAGAGCCAAAATGAACTTTTTATGGCTTTAAATGCATTTTCAGCCTGATTGTACACTTCAGGTGAAAATGTCAAAATCTTCAAAATGAGCAAAAGCACAATGAAATTAATGCTTGAATCATCTTCATTTTGCTAACATACACTAATGACAGCAAAAAGTTTGAGTCTACAACATTTAGTTAAGGTGTGAGAGCCAAAATGAACTTTTTATGGCTTTAAATGCATTTTCAGCCCGATTGTACACTTCAGGTGAAAATGTCAAAATCTTCAAAATGAGCAAAAGCACAATGAAATTAATGCTTGAATCATCTTCATTTTGCTAAAATACACTAATGACAGCAAAAAGTTTGAGTCTACAACATTTAGTTAAGGTGTGAGAGCCAAAATGAACTTTTTATGGCTTTAAATGCATTTTCAGCCTGATTGTACACTTCAGGTGAAAATGTCAAAATCTTCAAAATGAGCAAAAGCACAATGAAATTAATGCTTGAATCATCTTCATTTTGCTAACATACACTAATGACAGCAAAAAGTTTGAGTCTACAACATTTAGTTAAGGTGTGAGAGCCAAAATGAACTTTTTATGGCTTTAAATGCATTTTCAGCCTGATTGTACACTTCAGGTGAAAATGTCAAAATCTTCAAAATGAGCAAAAGCACAATGAAATTAATGCTTGAATCATCTTCATTTTAATAAAATACACTAATGACAGCAAAAAGTTTGAATCTACAACATTTAGTTAAGGTGTGAGAGCCAAAATGAACTTTTTATTGCTTTAAATGCATTTTCAGCCCGATTGTACACTTCAGGTGAAAATGTCAAAATCTTCAAAATGAGAAAAAGCACAATGAAATTAATGCTTGACTCATCTTCATTTTGCTAAAATACACTAATGACAGCAAAAAGTTTGAGTCTACAACATTTAGTTAAGGTGTGAGAGCCAAAATGAACTTTTTATGGCTTTAAATGCATTTTCAGCCCGATTGTACACTTCAGGTGAAAATGTCAAAATCTTCAAAATGAGCAAAAGCACTATGAAATTAATGCTTGAATCATCTTCATTTTGCTAAAATACACTAATGACAGCAAAAAGTTTGAGTCTACAACATTTAGTTAAGGTGTGAGAGCCAAAATGAACTTTTTATGGCTTTAAATGCATTTTCAGCCTGATTGTACACTTCAGGTAAAAAAGTCAAAATCTTCAAAATGAGCAAAAGCACAATAAAATTAATGCTTGAATCATCTTCATTTTGCTAAAATATACTAATGACAGCAAAAAGTTTGAGTCTACAACATTTAGTTAAGGTGTGAGAGCCAAAATGAACTTTTTATTGCTTTAAACGCGTTTTCAGCCCCTAATTGTACACTTCAGGTGAAAATGTCAAAATCTTCAAAATGAGCAAAAGCACAATGAAATTAATGCTTGAATCATCTTCATTTTGCTAAAATACACTAATGACAGCAAAAAGTTTGAGTCTACAACATTTAGTTAAGGTGTGAGAGCCAAAATGAACTTTTTATGGCTTTAAATGCATTTTCAGCCTGATTGTACACTTCAGGTGAAAATGTCAAAATCTTCAAAATGAGCAAAAGCACAATGAAATTAATGCTTGAATCATCTTCATTTTGCTAACATACACTAATGACAGCAAAAAGTTTGAGTCTACAACATTTAGTTAAGGTGTGAGAGTCAAAATGAACTTTTTATGGCTTTAAATGCATTTTCAGCCCGATTGTACACTTCAGGTGAAAATGTCAAAATCTTCAAAATGAGCAAAAGCACAATAAAATTAATGCTTGAATCATCTTCATTTTGCTAAAATATACTAATGACAGCAAGAAGTTTGAGTCTACAACATTTAGTTAAGGTGTGAGAGCCAAAATGAACTTTTTATGGCTTTAAATGCATTTTCAGCCTGATTGTACACTTCAGGTGAAAATGTCAAAATCTTCAAAATGAGCAAAAGCACAATGAAATTAATGCTTGAATCATCTTCATTTTGCTAAAATACACTAATGACAGCAAAAAGTTTGAGTCTACAACATTTAGTTAAGGTGTGAGAGCCAAAATGAACTTTTTATGGTTTTAAATGCATTTTCAGCCTGATTGTACACTTCAGGTGAAAATGTCAAAATCTTCAAAATGAGCAAAAGCACAATGAAATTAATACTTGAATCATCTTCATTTTGCTAACATACACTAATGACAGCAAAAAGTTTGAGTCTACAACATTTAGTTAAGGTGTGAGAGCCAAAAAGAACTTTTTATGGCTTTTAATGCATTTTCAGCCTGATTGTACACTTCAGGTGAAAATGTCAAAATCTTCAAAATGAGCAAAAGCACAATGAAATTAATGCTTGAATCATCTTCATTTTGCTAAAATACACTAATGACAGCAAAAAGTTTGAGTCTACAACATTTAGTTAAGGTGTGAGAGCCAAAATGAACTTTTTATGGCTTTAAATGCATTTTCAGCCTGATTGTACACTTCAGGTGAAAATGTCAAAATCTTCAAAATGAGCAAAAGCACAATGAAATTAATGCTTGAATCATCTTCATTTTGCTAACATACACTAATGACAGCAAAAAGTTTGAGTCTACAACATTTAGTTAAGGTGTGAGAGCCAAAATGAACTTTTTATGGCTTTAAATGCATTTTCAGCCCGATTGTACACTTCAGGTGAAAATGTCAAAATCTTCAAAATGAGCAAAAGCACAATAAAATTAATGCTTGAATCATCTTCATTTTGCTAAAATATACTAATGACAGCAAAAAGTTTGAGTCTACAACATTTAGTTAAGGTGTGAGAGCCAAAATGAACTTTTTATTGCTTTAAACGCGTTTTCAGCCCCTAATTGTACACTTCAGGTGAAAATGTCAAAATCTTCAAAATGAGCAAAAGCACAATGAAATTAATGCTTGAATCATCTTCATTTTGCTAAAATACACTAATGACAGCAAAAAGTTTGAATCTACAACATTTAGTTAAGGTGTGAGAGCCAAAATGAACTTTTTATTGCTTTAAATGCATTTTCAGCCCGATTGTACACTTCAGGTGAAAATGTCAAAATCTTCAAAATGAGCAAAAGCACAATGAAATTAATGCTTGAATCATCTTCATTTTGCTAAAATACACTAATGACAGCAAAAAGTTTGAGTCTACAACATTTAGTTAAGGTGTGAGAGCCAAAATGAACTTTTTATGGCTTTAAATGCATTTTCAGCCTGATTGTACACTTCAGGTGAAAATGTCAAAATCTTCAAAATGAGCAAAAGCACAATTAAATTAATGCTTGAATCATCTTCATTTTGCTAAAATACACTAATGACAGCAAAAAGTTTGAGTCTACAACATTTAGTTAAGGTGTGAGAGCCAAAATGAACTTTTTATGGCTTTAAATGCATTTTCAGCCTGATTGTACACTTCAGGTGAAAATGTCAAAATCTTCAAAATGAGCAAAAGCACAATGAAATTAATGCTTGAATCATCTTCATTTTGCTAAAATACACTAATGACAGCAAAAAGTTTGAGTCTACAACATTTAGTTAAGGTGTGAGAGCCAAAATGAACTTTTTATGGCTTTAAATGCATTTTCAGCCTGATTGTACACTTCAGGTGAAAATGTCAAAATCTTCAAAATGAGCAAAAGCACAATGAAATTAATGCTTGAATCATCTTCATTTTGCTAACATACACTAATGACAGCAAAAAGTTTGAGTCTACAACATTTAGTTAAGGTGTGAGAGCCAAAATGAACTTTTTATGGCTTTAAATGCATTTTCAGCCTGATTGTACACTTCAGGTGAAAATGTCAAAATCTTCAAAATGAGCAAAAGCACAATGAAATTAATGCTTGAATCATCTTCATTTTGCTAAAATACACTAATGACAGCAAAAAGTTTGAGTCTACAACATTTAGTTAAGGTGTGAGAGCCAAAATGAACTTTTTATGGCTTTAAATGCATTTTCAGCCTGATTGTACACTTCAGGTGAAAATGTCAAAATCTTCAAAATGAGCAAAAGCACAATAAAATTATTGCTTGAATCATCTTCATTTTGCTAAAATATACTAATGACAGCAAAAAGTTTGAGTCTACAACATTTAGTTAAGGTGTGAGAGCCAAAATGAACTTTTTATTGCTTTAAACGCGTTTTCAGCCCCTAATTGTACACTTCAGGTGAAAATGTCAAAATCTTCAAAATGAGCAAAAGCACAATGAAATTAATGCTTGAATCATCTTCATTTTGCTAAAATACACTAATGACAGCAAAAAGTTTGAATCTACAACATTTAGTTAAGGTGTGAGAGCCAAAATGAACTTTTTATTGCTTTAAATGCATTTTCAGCCCGATTGTACACTTCAGGTGAAAATGTCAAAATCTTCAAAATGAGCAAAAGCACAATGAAATTAATGCTTGAATCATCTTCATTTTGCTAAAATACACTAATGACAGCAAAAAGTTTGAGTCTACAACATTTAGTTAAGGTGTGAGAGCCAAAATGAACTTTTTATGGCTTTAAATGCATTTTCAGCCCGATTGTACACTTCAGGTGAAAATGTCAAAATCTTCAAAATGAGCAAAAGCACAATGAAATTAATGCTTGAATCATCTTCATTTTGCTAAAATACACTAATGACAGCAAAAAGTTTGAGTCTACAACATTTAGTTAAGGTGTGAGAGCCAAAATGAACTTTTTATGGCTTTAAATGCATTTTCAGCCTGATTGTACACTTCAGGTGAAAATGTCAAAATCTTCAAAATGAGCAAAAGCACAATAAAATTATTGCTTGAATCATCTTCATTTTGCTAAAATATACTAATGACAGCAAAAAGTTTGAGTCTACATCATTTAGTTAAGGTGTGAGAGCCAAAATGAACTTTTTATGGCTTTAAATGCATTTTCAGCCCGATTGTACACTTCAGGTGAAAATGTCAAAATCTTCAAAATGAGCAAAAGCACAATAAAATTATTGCTTGAATCATCTTCATTTTGCTAAAATATACTAATGACAGCAAAAAGTTTGAGTATACAACATTTAGTTAAGGTGTGAGAGCCAAAATGAACTTTTTATTGCTTTAAACGCGTTTTCAGCCCCTAATTGTACACTTCAGGTGAAAATGTCAAAATCTTCAAAATGAGCAAAAGCACAATGAAATTAATGCTTGAATCATCTTCATTTTGCTAAAATACACTAATGACAGCAAAAAGTTTGAATCTACAACATTTAGTTAAGGTGTGAGAGCCAAAATGAACTTTTTATTGCTTTAAATGCATTTTCAGCCCGATTGTACACTTCAGGTGAAAATGTCAAAATCTTCAAAATGAGCAAAAGCACAATGAAATTAATGCTTGAATCATCTTCATTTTGCTAACATACACTAATGACAGCAAAAAGTTTGAGTCTACAACATTTAGTTAAGGTGTGAGAGCCAAAATGAACTTTTTATGGCTTTAAATGCATTTTCAGCCCGATTGTACACTTCAGGTGAAAATGTCAAAATCTTCAAAATGAGCAAAAGCACAATGAAATTAATGCTTGAATCATCTTCATTTTGCTAAAATACACTAATGACAGCAAAAAGTTTGAGTCTACAACATTTAGTTAAGGTGTGAGAGCCAAAATGAACTTTTTATGGCTTTAAATGCATTTTCAGCCCGATTGTACACTTCAGGTGAAAATGTCAAAATCTTCAAAATGAGCAAAAGCACAATGAAATTAATGCTTGAATCATCTTCATTTTGCTAAAATACACTAATGACAGCAAAAAGTTTGAGTTTACAACATTTAGTTAAGGTGTGAGAGCCAAAATGAACTTTTTATTGCTTTAAACGCGTTTTCAGCCCCTAATTGTACACTTCAGGTGAAAATGTCAAAATCTTCAAAATGAGCAAAAGCACAATGAAATTAATGCTTGAATCATCTTCATTTTGCTAACATACACTAATGACAGCAAAAAGTTTGAGTCTACAACATTTAGTTAAGGTGTGAGAGCCAAAATGAACTTTTTATGGCTTTAAATGCGTTTTCAGCCTGATTGTACACTTCAGGTGAAAATGTCAAAATCTTCAAAATGAGCAAAAGCACAATGAAATTAATGCTTGAATCATCTTCATTTTGCTAAAATACACTAATGACAGCCAAAAGTTTGAGTCTACAACATTTAGTTAAGGTGTGAGAGCCAAAATGAACTTTTTATGGCTTTAAATGCATTTTCAGCCTGATTGTACACTTCAGGTGAAAATGTCAAAATCTTCAAAATGAGCAAAAGCACAATGAAATTAATGCTTGAATCATCTTCATTTTGCTAACATACACTAATGACAGCAAAAAGTTTGAGTCTACAACATTTAGTTAAGGTGTGAGAGTCAAAATGAACTTTTTATGGCTTTAAATGCATTTTCAGCCCGATTGTACACTTCAGGTGAAAATGTCAAAATCTTCAAAATGAGCAAAAGCACAATAAAATTAATGCTTGAATCATCTTCATTTTGCTAAAATATACTAATGACAGCAAGAAGTTTGAGTCTACAACATTTAGTTAAGGTGTGAGAGCCAAAATGAACTTTTTATGGCTTTAAATGCATTTTCAGCCTGATTGTACACTTCAGGTGAAAATGTCAAAATCTTCAAAATGAGCAAAAGCACAATGAAATTAATGCTTGAATCATCTTCATTTTGCTAAAATACACTAATGACAGCAAAAAGTTTGAGTCTACAACATTTAGTTAAGGTGTGAGAGCCAAAATGAACTTTTTATGGCTTTAAATGCATTTTCAGCCTGATTGTACACTTCAGGTGAAAATGTCAAAATCTTCAAAATGAGCAAAAGCACAATGAAATTAATACTTGAATCATCTTCATTTTGCTAACATACACTAATGACAGCAAAAAGTTTGAGTCTACAACATTTAGTTAAGGTGTGAGAGCCAAAAAGAACTTTTTATGGCTTTTAATGCATTTTCAGCCTGATTGTACACTTCAGGTGAAAATGTCAAAATCTTCAAAATGAGCAAAAGCACAATGAAATTAATGCTTGAATCATCTTCATTTTGCTAAAATACACTAATGACAGCAAAAAGTTTGAGTCTACAACATTTAGTTAAGGTGTGAGAGCCAAAATGAACTTTTTATGGCTTTAAATGCATTTTCAGCCTGATTGTACACTTCAGGTGAAAATGTCAAAATCTTCAAAATGAGCAAAAGCACAATGAAATTAATGCTTGAATCATCTTCATTTTGCTAACATACACTAATGACAGCAAAAAGTTTGAGTCTACAACATTTAGTTAAGGTGTGAGAGCCAAAATGAACTTTTTATGGCTTTAAATGCATTTTCAGCCCGATTGTACACTTCAGGTGAAAATGTCAAAATCTTCAAAATGAGCAAAAGCACAATAAAATTAATGCTTGAATCATCTTCATTTTGCTAAAATATACTAATGACAGCAAAAAGTTTGAGTCTACAACATTTAGTTAAGGTGTGAGAGCCAAAATGAACTTTTTATTGCTTTAAACGCGTTTTCAGCCCCTAATTGTACACTTCAGGTGAAAATGTCAAAATCTTCAAAATGAGCAAAAGCACAATGAAATTAATGCTTGAATCATCTTCATTTTGCTAAAATACACTAATGACAGCAAAAAGTTTGAATCTACAACATTTAGTTAAGGTGTGAGAGCCAAAATGAACTTTTTATTGCTTTAAATGCATTTTCAGCCCGATTGTACACTTCAGGTGAAAATGTCAAAATCTTCAAAATGAGCAAAAGCACAATGAAATTAATGCTTGAATCATCTTCATTTTGCTAAAATACACTAATGACAGCAAAAAGTTTGAGTCTACAACATTTAGTTAAGGTGTGAGAGCCAAAATGAACTTTTTATGGCTTTAAATGCATTTTCAGCCTGATTGTACACTTCAGGTGAAAATGTCAAAATCTTCAAAATGAGCAAAAGCACAATGAAATTAATGCTTGAATCATCTTCATTTTGCTAAAATACACTAATGACAGCAAAAAGTTTGAGTCTACAACATTTAGTTAAGGTGTGAGAGCCAAAATGAACTTTTTATGGCTTTAAATGCATTTTCAGCCTGATTGTACACTTCAGGTGAAAATGTCAAAATCTTCAAAATGAGCAAAAGCACAATGAAATTAATACTTGAATCATCTTCATTTTGCTAACATACACTAATGACAGCAAAAAGTTTGAGTCTACAACATTTAGTTAAGGTGTGAGAGCCAAAAAGAACTTTTTATGGCTTTTAATGCATTTTCAGCCTGATTGTACACTTCAGGTGAAAATGTCAAAATCTTCAAAATGAGCAAAAGCACAATGAAATTAATGCTTGAATCATCTTCATTTTGCTAAAATACACTAATGACAGCAAAAAGTTTGAGTCTACAACATTTAGTTAAGGTGTGAGAGCCAAAATGAACTTTTTATGGCTTTAAATGCATTTTCAGCCTGATTGTACACTTCAGGTGAAAATGTCAAAATCTTCAAAATGAGCAAAAGCACAATGAAATTAATGCTTGAATCATCTTCATTTTGCTAACATACACTAATGACAGCAAAAAGTTTGAGTCTACAACATTTAGTTAAGGTGTGAGAGCCAAAATGAACTTTTTATGGCTTTAAATGCATTTTCAGCCCGATTGTACACTTCAGGTGAAAATGTCAAAATCTTCAAAATGAGCAAAAGCACAATAAAATTAATGCTTGAATCATCTTCATTTTGCTAAAATATACTAATGACAGCAAAAAGTTTGAGTCTACAACATTTAGTTAAGGTGTGAGAGCCAAAATGAACTTTTTATTGCTTTAAACGCGTTTTCAGCCCCTAATTGTACACTTCAGGTGAAAATGTCAAAATCTTCAAAATGAGCAAAAGCACAATGAAATTAATGCTTGAATCATCTTCATTTTGCTAAAATACACTAATGACAGCAAAAAGTTTGAATCTACAACATTTAGTTAAGGTGTGAGAGCCAAAATGAACTTTTTATTGCTTTAAATGCATTTTCAGCCCGATTGTACACTTCAGGTGAAAATGTCAAAATCTTCAAAATGAGCAAAAGCACAATGAAATTAATGCTTGAATCATCTTCATTTTGCTAAAATACACTAATGACAGCAAAAAGTTTGAGTCTACAACATTTAGTTAAGGTGTGAGAGCCAAAATGAACTTTTTATGGCTTTAAATGCATTTTCAGCCCGATTGTACACTTCAGGTGAAAATGTCAAAATCTTCAAAATGAGCAAAAGCACAATGAAATTAATGCTTGAATCATCTTCATTTTGCTAAAATACACTAATGACAGCAAAAAGTTTGAGTCTACAACATTTAGTTAAGGTGTGAGAGCCAAAATGAACTTTTTATGGCTTTAAATGCATTTTCAGCCTGATTGTACACTTCAGGTGAAAATGTCAAAATCTTCAAAATGAGCAAAAGCACAATAAAATTATTGCTTGAATCATCTTCATTTTGCTAAAATATACTAATGACAGCAAAAAGTTTGAGTCTACATCATTTAGTTAAGGTGTGAGAGCCAAAATGAACTTTTTATGGCTTTAAATGCATTTTCAGCCCGATTGTACACTTCAGGTGAAAATGTCAAAATCTTCAAAATGAGCAAAAGCACAATAAAATTATTGCTTGAATCATCTTCATTTTGCTAAAATATACTAATGACAGCAAAAAGTTTGAGTATACAACATTTAGTTAAGGTGTGAGAGCCAAAATGAACTTTTTATTGCTTTAAACGCGTTTTCAGCCCCTAATTGTACACTTCAGGTGAAAATGTCAAAATCTTCAAAATGAGCAAAAGCACAATGAAATTAATGCTTGAATCATCTTCATTTTGCTAAAATACACTAATGACAGCAAAAAGTTTGAATCTACAACATTTAGTTAAGGTGTGAGAGCCAAAATGAACTTTTTATTGCTTTAAATGCATTTTCAGCCCGATTGTACACTTCAGGTGAAAATGTCAAAATCTTCAAAATGAGCAAAAGCACAATGAAATTAATGCTTGAATCATCTTCATTTTGCTAACATACACTAATGACAGCAAAAAGTTTGAGTCTACAACATTTAGTTAAGGTGTGAGAGCCAAAATGAACTTTTTATGGCTTTAAATGCATTTTCAGCCCGATTGTACACTTCAGGTGAAAATGTCAAAATCTTCAAAATGAGCAAAAGCACAATGAAATTAATGCTTGAATCATCTTCATTTTGCTAAAATACACTAATGACAGCAAAAAGTTTGAGTCTACAACATTTAGTTAAGGTGTGAGAGCCAAAATGAACTTTTTATGGCTTTAAATGCATTTTCAGCCCGATTGTACACTTCAGGTGAAAATGTCAAAATCTTCAAAATGAGCAAAAGCACAATGAAATTAATGCTTGAATCATCTTCATTTTGCTAAAATACACTAATGACAGCAAAAAGTTTGAGTTTACAACATTTAGTTAAGGTGTGAGAGCCAAAATGAACTTTTTATTGCTTTAAACGCGTTTTCAGCCCCTAATTGTACACTTCAGGTGAAAATGTCAAAATCTTCAAAATGAGCAAAAGCACAATGAAATTAATGCTTGAATCATCTTCATTTTGCTAACATACACTAATGACAGCAAAAAGTTTGAGTCTACAACATTTAGTTAAGGTGTGAGAGCCAAAATGAACTTTTTATGGCTTTAAATGCGTTTTCAGCCTGATTGTACACTTCAGGTGAAAATGTCAAAATCTTCAAAATGAGCAAAAGCACAATGAAATTAATGCTTGAATCATCTTCATTTTGCTAAAATACACTAATGACAGCCAAAAGTTTGAGTCTACAACATTTAGTTAAGGTGTGAGAGCCAAAATGAACTTTTTATGGCTTTAAATGCATTTTCAGCCTGATTGTACACTTCAGGTGAAAATGTCAAAATCTTCAAAATGAGCAAAAGCACAATGAAATTAATGCTTGAATCATCTTCATTTTGCTAACATACACTAATGACAGCAAAAAGTTTGAGTCTACAACATTTAGTTAAGGTGTGAGAGTCAAAATGAACTTTTTATGGCTTTAAATGCATTTTCAGCCCGATTGTACACTTCAGGTGAAAATGTCAAAATCTTCAAAATGAGCAAAAGCACAATAAAATTAATGCTTGAATCATCTTCATTTTGCTAAAATATACTAATGACAGCAAGAAGTTTGAGTCTACAACATTTAGTTAAGGTGTGAGAGCCAAAATGAACTTTTTATGGCTTTAAATGCATTTTCAGCCTGATTGTACACTTCAGGTGAAAATGTCAAAATCTTCAAAATGAGCAAAAGCACAATGAAATTAATGCTTGAATCATCTTCATTTTGCTAAAATACACTAATGACAGCAAAAAGTTTGAGTCTACAACATTTAGTTAAGGTGTGAGAGCCAAAATGAACTTTTTATGGCTTTAAATGCATTTTCAGCCTGATTGTACACTTCAGGTGAAAATGTCAAAATCTTCAAAATGAGCAAAAGCACAATGAAATTAATACTTGAATCATCTTCATTTTGCTAACATACACTAATGACAGCAAAAAGTTTGAGTCTACAACATTTAGTTAAGGTGTGAGAGCCAAAAAGAACTTTTTATGGCTTTTAATGCATTTTCAGCCTGATTGTACACTTCAGGTGAAAATGTCAAAATCTTCAAAATGAGCAAAAGCACAATGAAATTAATGCTTGAATCATCTTCATTTTGCTAAAATACACTAATGACAGCAAAAAGTTTGAGTCTACAACATTTAGTTAAGGTGTGAGAGCCAAAATGAACTTTTTATGGCTTTAAATGCATTTTCAGCCTGATTGTACACTTCAGGTGAAAATGTCAAAATCTTCAAAATGAGCAAAAGCACAATGAAATTAATGCTTGAATCATCTTCATTTTGCTAACATACACTAATGACAGCAAAAAGTTTGAGTCTACAACATTTAGTTAAGGTGTGAGAGCCAAAATGAACTTTTTATGGCTTTAAATGCATTTTCAGCCCGATTGTACACTTCAGGTGAAAATGTCAAAATCTTCAAAATGAGCAAAAGCACAATAAAATTAATGCTTGAATCATCTTCATTTTGCTAAAATATACTAATGACAGCAAAAAGTTTGAGTCTACAACATTTAGTTAAGGTGTGAGAGCCAAAATGAACTTTTTATTGCTTTAAACGCGTTTTCAGCCCCTAATTGTACACTTCAGGTGAAAATGTCAAAATCTTCAAAATGAGCAAAAGCACAATGAAATTAATGCTTGAATCATCTTCATTTTGCTAAAATACACTAATGACAGCAAAAAGTTTGAATCTACAACATTTAGTTAAGGTGTGAGAGCCAAAATGAACTTTTTATTGCTTTAAATGCATTTTCAGCCCGATTGTACACTTCAGGTGAAAATGTCAAAATCTTCAAAATGAGCAAAAGCACAATGAAATTAATGCTTGAATCATCTTCATTTTGCTAAAATACACTAATGACAGCAAAAAGTTTGAGTCTACAACATTTAGTTAAGGTGTGAGAGCCAAAATGAACTTTTTATGGCTTTAAATGCATTTTCAGCCTGATTGTACACTTCAGGTGAAAATGTCAAAATCTTCAAAATGAGCAAAAGCACAATGAAATTAATGCTTGAATCATCTTCATTTTGCTAAAATACACTAATGACAGCAAAAAGTTTGAGTCTACAACATTTAGTTAAGGTGTGAGAGCCAAAATGAACTTTTTATGGCTTTAAATGCATTTTCAGCCTGATTGTACACTTCAGGTGAAAATGTCAAAATCTTCAAAATGAGCAAAAGCACAATGAAATTAATACTTGAATCATCTTCATTTTGCTAACATACACTAATGACAGCAAAAAGTTTGAGTCTACAACATTTAGTTAAGGTGTGAGAGCCAAAAAGAACTTTTTATGGCTTTTAATGCATTTTCAGCCTGATTGTACACTTCAGGTGAAAATGTCAAAATCTTCAAAATGAGCAAAAGCACAATGAAATTAATGCTTGAATCATCTTCATTTTGCTAAAATACACTAATGACAGCAAAAAGTTTGAGTCTACAACATTTAGTTAAGGTGTGAGAGCCAAAATGAACTTTTTATGGCTTTAAATGCATTTTCAGCCTGATTGTACACTTCAGGTGAAAATGTCAAAATCTTCAAAATGAGCAAAAGCACAATGAAATTAATGCTTGAATCATCTTCATTTTGCTAACATACACTAATGACAGCAAAAAGTTTGAGTCTACAACATTTAGTTAAGGTGTGAGAGCCAAAATGAACTTTTTATGGCTTTAAATGCATTTTCAGCCCGATTGTACACTTCAGGTGAAAATGTCAAAATCTTCAAAATGAGCAAAAGCACAATAAAATTAATGCTTGAATCATCTTCATTTTGCTAAAATATACTAATGACAGCAAAAAGTTTGAGTCTACAACATTTAGTTAAGGTGTGAGAGCCAAAATGAACTTTTTATTGCTTTAAACGCGTTTTCAGCCCCTAATTGTACACTTCAGGTGAAAATGTCAAAATCTTCAAAATGAGCAAAAGCACAATGAAATTAATGCTTGAATCATCTTCATTTTGCTAAAATACACTAATGACAGCAAAAAGTTTGAATCTACAACATTTAGTTAAGGTGTGAGAGCCAAAATGAACTTTTTATTGCTTTAAATGCATTTTCAGCCCGATTGTACACTTCAGGTGAAAATGTCAAAATCTTCAAAATGAGCAAAAGCACAATGAAATTAATGCTTGAATCATCTTCATTTTGCTAAAATACACTAATGACAGCAAAAAGTTTGAGTCTACAACATTTAGTTAAGGTGTGAGAGCCAAAATGAACTTTTTATGGCTTTAAATGCATTTTCAGCCTGATTGTACACTTCAGGTGAAAATGTCAAAATCTTCAAAATGAGCAAAAGCACAATTAAATTAATGCTTGAATCATCTTCATTTTGCTAAAATACACTAATGACAGCAAAAAGTTTGAGTCTACAACATTTAGTTAAGGTGTGAGAGCCAAAATGAACTTTTTATGGCTTTAAATGCATTTTCAGCCTGATTGTACACTTCAGGTGAAAATGTCAAAATCTTCAAAATGAGCAAAAGCACAATGAAATTAATGCTTGAATCATCTTCATTTTGCTAAAATACACTAATGACAGCAAAAAGTTTGAGTCTACAACATTTAGTTAAGGTGTGAGAGCCAAAATGAACTTTTTATGGCTTTAAATGCATTTTCAGCCTGATTGTACACTTCAGGTGAAAATGTCAAAATCTTCAAAATGAGCAAAAGCACAATGAAATTAATGCTTGAATCATCTTCATTTTGCTAACATACACTAATGACAGCAAAAAGTTTGAGTCTACAACATTTAGTTAAGGTGTGAGAGCCAAAATGAACTTTTTATGGCTTTAAATGCATTTTCAGCCTGATTGTACACTTCAGGTGAAAATGTCAAAATCTTCAAAATGAGCAAAAGCACAATGAAATTAATGCTTGAATCATCTTCATTTTGCTAAAATACACTAATGACAGCAAAAAGTTTGAGTCTACAACATTTAGTTAAGGTGTGAGAGCCAAAATGAACTTTTTATGGCTTTAAATGCATTTTCAGCCTGATTGTACACTTCAGGTGAAAATGTCAAAATCTTCAAAATGAGCAAAAGCACAATAAAATTATTGCTTGAATCATCTTCATTTTGCTAAAATATACTAATGACAGCAAAAAGTTTGAGTCTACATCATTTAGTTAAGGTGTGAGAGCCAAAATGAACTTTTTATGGCTTTAAATGCATTTTCAGCCCGATTGTACACTTCAGGTGAAAATGTCAAAATCTTCAAAATGAGCAAAAGCACAATAAAATTATTGCTTGAATCATCTTCATTTTGCTAAAATATACTAATGACAGCAAAAAGTTTGAGTATACAACATTTAGTTAAGGTGTGAGAGCCAAAATGAACTTTTTATTGCTTTAAACGCGTTTTCAGCCCCTAATTGTACACTTCAGGTGAAAATGTCAAAATCTTCAAAATGAGCAAAAGCACAATGAAATTAATGCTTGAATCATCTTCATTTTGCTAAAATACACTAATGACAGCAAAAAGTTTGAATCTACAACATTTAGTTAAGGTGTGAGAGCCAAAATGAACTTTTTATTGCTTTAAATGCATTTTCAGCCCGATTGTACACTTCAGGTGAAAATGTCAAAATCTTCAAAATGAGCAAAAGCACAATGAAATTAATGCTTGAATCATCTTCATTTTGCTAACATACACTAATGACAGCAAAAAGTTTGAGTCTACAACATTTAGTTAAGGTGTGAGAGCCAAAATGAACTTTTTATGGCTTTAAATGCATTTTCAGCCCGATTGTACACTTCAGGTGAAAATGTCAAAATCTTCAAAATGAGCAAAAGCACAATGAAATTAATGCTTGAATCATCTTCATTTTGCTAAAATACACTAATGACAGCAAAAAGTTTGAGTCTACAACATTTAGTTAAGGTGTGAGAGCCAAAATGAACTTTTTATGGCTTTAAATGCATTTTCAGCCCGATTGTACACTTCAGGTGAAAATGTCAAAATCTTCAAAATGAGCAAAAGCACAATGAAATTAATGCTTGAATCATCTTCATTTTGCTAAAATACACTAATGACAGCAAAAAGTTTGAGTTTACAACATTTAGTTAAGGTGTGAGAGCCAAAATGAACTTTTTATTGCTTTAAACGCGTTTTCAGCCCCTAATTGTACACTTCAGGTGAAAATGTCAAAATCTTCAAAATGAGCAAAAGCACAATGAAATTAATGCTTGAATCATCTTCATTTTGCTAACATACACTAATGACAGCAAAAAGTTTGAGTCTACAACATTTAGTTAAGGTGTGAGAGCCAAAATGAACTTTTTATGGCTTTAAATGCGTTTTCAGCCTGATTGTACACTTCAGGTGAAAATGTCAAAATCTTCAAAATGAGCAAAAGCACAATGAAATTAATGCTTGAATCATCTTCATTTTGCTAAAATACACTAATGACAGCCAAAAGTTTGAGTCTACAACATTTAGTTAAGGTGTGAGAGCCAAAATGAACTTTTTATGGCTTTAAATGCATTTTCAGCCTGATTGTACACTTCAGGTGAAAATGTCAAAATCTTCAAAATGAGCAAAAGCACAATGAAATTAATGCTTGAATCATCTTCATTTTGCTAACATACACTAATGACAGCAAAAAGTTTGAGTCTACAACATTTAGTTAAGGTGTGAGAGTCAAAATGAACTTTTTATGGCTTTAAATGCATTTTCAGCCCGATTGTACACTTCAGGTGAAAATGTCAAAATCTTCAAAATGAGCAAAAGCACAATAAAATTAATGCTTGAATCATCTTCATTTTGCTAAAATATACTAATGACAGCAAGAAGTTTGAGTCTACAACATTTAGTTAAGGTGTGAGAGCCAAAATGAACTTTTTATGGCTTTAAATGCATTTTCAGCCTGATTGTACACTTCAGGTGAAAATGTCAAAATCTTCAAAATGAGCAAAAGCACAATGAAATTAATGCTTGAATCATCTTCATTTTGCTAAAATACACTAATGACAGCAAAAAGTTTGAGTCTACAACATTTAGTTAAGGTGTGAGAGCCAAAATGAACTTTTTATGGCTTTAAATGCATTTTCAGCCTGATTGTACACTTCAGGTGAAAATGTCAAAATCTTCAAAATGAGCAAAAGCACAATGAAATTAATACTTGAATCATCTTCATTTTGCTAACATACACTAATGACAGCAAAAAGTTTGAGTCTACAACATTTAGTTAAGGTGTGAGAGCCAAAAAGAACTTTTTATGGCTTTTAATGCATTTTCAGCCTGATTGTACACTTCAGGTGAAAATGTCAAAATCTTCAAAATGAGCAAAAGCACAATGAAATTAATGCTTGAATCATCTTCATTTTGCTAAAATACACTAATGACAGCAAAAAGTTTGAGTCTACAACATTTAGTTAAGGTGTGAGAGCCAAAATGAACTTTTTATGGCTTTAAATGCATTTTCAGCCTGATTGTACACTTCAGGTGAAAATGTCAAAATCTTCAAAATGAGCAAAAGCACAATGAAATTAATGCTTGAATCATCTTCATTTTGCTAACATACACTAATGACAGCAAAAAGTTTGAGTCTACAACATTTAGTTAAGGTGTGAGAGCCAAAATGAACTTTTTATGGCTTTAAATGCATTTTCAGCCCGATTGTACACTTCAGGTGAAAATGTCAAAATCTTCAAAATGAGCAAAAGCACAATAAAATTAATGCTTGAATCATCTTCATTTTGCTAAAATATACTAATGACAGCAAAAAGTTTGAGTCTACAACATTTAGTTAAGGTGTGAGAGCCAAAATGAACTTTTTATTGCTTTAAACGCGTTTTCAGCCCCTAATTGTACACTTCAGGTGAAAATGTCAAAATCTTCAAAATGAGCAAAAGCACAATGAAATTAATGCTTGAATCATCTTCATTTTGCTAAAATACACTAATGACAGCAAAAAGTTTGAATCTACAACATTTAGTTAAGGTGTGAGAGCCAAAATGAACTTTTTATTGCTTTAAATGCATTTTCAGCCCGATTGTACACTTCAGGTGAAAATGTCAAAATCTTCAAAATGAGCAAAAGCACAATGAAATTAATGCTTGAATCATCTTCATTTTGCTAAAATACACTAATGACAGCAAAAAGTTTGAGTCTACAACATTTAGTTAAGGTGTGAGAGCCAAAATGAACTTTTTATGGCTTTAAATGCATTTTCAGCCTGATTGTACACTTCAGGTGAAAATGTCAAAATCTTCAAAATGAGCAAAAGCACAATGAAATTAATGCTTGAATCATCTTCATTTTGCTAAAATACACTAATGACAGCAAAAAGTTTGAGTCTACAACATTTAGTTAAGGTGTGAGAGCCAAAATGAACTTTTTATGGCTTTAAATGCATTTTCAGCCTGATTGTACACTTCAGGTGAAAATGTCAAAATCTTCAAAATGAGCAAAAGCACAATGAAATTAATACTTGAATCATCTTCATTTTGCTAACATACACTAATGACAGCAAAAAGTTTGAGTCTACAACATTTAGTTAAGGTGTGAGAGCCAAAAAGAACTTTTTATGGCTTTTAATGCATTTTCAGCCTGATTGTACACTTCAGGTGAAAATGTCAAAATCTTCAAAATGAGCAAAAGCACAATGAAATTAATGCTTGAATCATCTTCATTTTGCTAAAATACACTAATGACAGCAAAAAGTTTGAGTCTACAACATTTAGTTAAGGTGTGAGAGCCAAAATGAACTTTTTATGGCTTTAAATGCATTTTCAGCCTGATTGTACACTTCAGGTGAAAATGTCAAAATCTTCAAAATGAGCAAAAGCACAATGAAATTAATGCTTGAATCATCTTCATTTTGCTAACATACACTAATGACAGCAAAAAGTTTGAGTCTACAACATTTAGTTAAGGTGTGAGAGCCAAAATGAACTTTTTATGGCTTTAAATGCATTTTCAGCCCGATTGTACACTTCAGGTGAAAATGTCAAAATCTTCAAAATGAGCAAAAGCACAATAAAATTAATGCTTGAATCATCTTCATTTTGCTAAAATATACTAATGACAGCAAAAAGTTTGAGTCTACAACATTTAGTTAAGGTGTGAGAGCCAAAATGAACTTTTTATTGCTTTAAACGCGTTTTCAGCCCCTAATTGTACACTTCAGGTGAAAATGTCAAAATCTTCAAAATGAGCAAAAGCACAATGAAATTAATGCTTGAATCATCTTCATTTTGCTAAAATACACTAATGACAGCAAAAAGTTTGAATCTACAACATTTAGTTAAGGTGTGAGAGCCAAAATGAACTTTTTATTGCTTTAAATGCATTTTCAGCCCGATTGTACACTTCAGGTGAAAATGTCAAAATCTTCAAAATGAGCAAAAGCACAATGAAATTAATGCTTGAATCATCTTCATTTTGCTAAAATACACTAATGACAGCAAAAAGTTTGAGTCTACAACATTTAGTTAAGGTGTGAGAGCCAAAATGAACTTTTTATGGCTTTAAATGCATTTTCAGCCTGATTGTACACTTCAGGTGAAAATGTCAAAATCTTCAAAATGAGCAAAAGCACAATTAAATTAATGCTTGAATCATCTTCATTTTGCTAAAATACACTAATGACAGCAAAAAGTTTGAGTCTACAACATTTAGTTAAGGTGTGAGAGCCAAAATGAACTTTTTATGGCTTTAAATGCATTTTCAGCCTGATTGTACACTTCAGGTGAAAATGTCAAAATCTTCAAAATGAGCAAAAGCACAATGAAATTAATGCTTGAATCATCTTCATTTTGCTAAAATACACTAATGACAGCAAAAAGTTTGAGTCTACAACATTTAGTTAAGGTGTGAGAGCCAAAATGAACTTTTTATGGCTTTAAATGCATTTTCAGCCTGATTGTACACTTCAGGTGAAAATGTCAAAATCTTCAAAATGAGCAAAAGCACAATGAAATTAATGCTTGAATCATCTTCATTTTGCTAACATACACTAATGACAGCAAAAAGTTTGAGTCTACAACATTTAGTTAAGGTGTGAGAGCCAAAATGAACTTTTTATGGCTTTAAATGCATTTTCAGCCTGATTGTACACTTCAGGTGAAAATGTCAAAATCTTCAAAATGAGCAAAAGCACAATGAAATTAATGCTTGAATCATCTTCATTTTGCTAAAATACACTAATGACAGCAAAAAGTTTGAGTCTACAACATTTAGTTAAGGTGTGAGAGCCAAAATGAACTTTTTATGGCTTTAAATGCATTTTCAGCCTGATTGTACACTTCAGGTGAAAATGTCAAAATCTTCAAAATGAGCAAAAGCACAATAAAATTATTGCTTGAATCATCTTCATTTTGCTAAAATATACTAATGACAGCAAAAAGTTTGAGTCTACAACATTTAGTTAAGGTGTGAGAGCCAAAATGAACTTTTTATTGCTTTAAACGCGTTTTCAGCCCCTAATTGTACACTTCAGGTGAAAATGTCAAAATCTTCAAAATGAGCAAAAGCACAATGAAATTAATGCTTGAATCATCTTCATTTTGCTAAAATACACTAATGACAGCAAAAAGTTTGAATCTACAACATTTAGTTAAGGTGTGAGAGCCAAAATGAACTTTTTATTGCTTTAAATGCATTTTCAGCCCGATTGTACACTTCAGGTGAAAATGTCAAAATCTTCAAAATGAGCAAAAGCACAATGAAATTAATGCTTGAATCATCTTCATTTTGCTAAAATACACTAATGACAGCAAAAAGTTTGAGTCTCCAACATTTAGTTAAGGTGTGAGAGCCAAAATGAACTTTTTATGGCTTTAAATGCATTTTCAGCCCGATTGTACACTTCAGGTGAAAATGTCAAAATCTTCAAAATGAGCAAAAGCACAATGAAATTAATGCTTGAATCATCTTCATTTTGCTAAAATACACTAATGACAGCAAAAAGTTTGAGTCTACAACATTTAGTTAAGGTGTGAGAGCCAAAATGAACTTTTTATGGCTTTAAATGCATTTTCAGCCTGATTGTACACTTCAGGTGAAAATGTCAAAATCTTCAAAATGAGCAAAAGCACAATAAAATTATTGCTTGAATCATCTTCATTTTGCTAAAATATACTAATGACAGCAAAAAGTTTGAGTCTACATCATTTAGTTAAGGTGTGAGAGCCAAAATGAACTTTTTATGGCTTTAAATGCATTTTCAGCCCGATTGTACACTTCAGGTGAAAATGTCAAAATCTTCAAAATGAGCAAAAGCACAATAAAATTATTGCTTGAATCATCTTCATTTTGCTAAAATATACTAATGACAGCAAAAAGTTTGAGTATACAACATTTAGTTAAGGTGTGAGAGCCAAAATGAACTTTTTATGGCTTTAAATGCATTTTCAGCCTGATTGTACACTTCAGGTGAAAATGTCAAAATCTTCAAAATGAGCAAAAGCACAATGAAATTAATGCTTGAATCATCTTCATTTTGCTAAAATACACTAATGACAGCAAAAAGTTTGAGTCTACAACATTTAGTTAAGGTGTGAGAGCCAAAATGAACTTTTTATGGCTTTAAATGCATTTTCAGCCTGATTGTACACTTCAGGTGAAAATGTCAAAATCTTCAAAATGAGCAAAAGCACAATGAAATTAATGCTTGAATCATCTTCATTTTGCTAACATACACTAATGACAGCAAAAAGTTTGAGTCTACAACATTTAGTTAAGGTGTGAGAGCCAAAATGAACTTTTTATGGCTTTAAATGCATTTTCAGCCTGATTGTACACTTCAGGTGAAAATGTCAAAATCTTCAAAATGAGCAAAAGCACAATGAAATTAATGCTTGAATCATCTTCATTTTGCTAAAATACACTAATGACAGCAAAAAGTTTGAGTCTACAACATTTAGTTAAGGTGTGAGAGCCAAAATGAACTTTTTATGGCTTTAAATGCATTTTCAGCCTGATTGTACACTTCAGGTGAAAATGTCAAAATCTTCAAAATGAGCAAAAGCACAATGAAATTAATGCTTGAATAATCTTCATTTTGCTAACATACACTAATGACAGCAAAAAGTTTGAGTCTACAACATTTAGTTAAGGTGTGAGAGCCAAAATGAACTTTTTATGGCTTTAAATGCATTTTCAGCCTGATTGTACACTTCAGGTGAAAATGAAAAAAATCTTCAAAATGAGCAAAAGCACAATGAAATTAATGCTTGAATCATCTTCATTTTGCTAACATACACTAATGACAGCAAAAAGTTTGAGTCTACAACATTTAGTTAAGGTGTGAGAGCCAAAATGAACTTTTTATGGCTTTAAATGCATTTTCAGCCCGATTGTACACTTCAGGTGAAAATGTCAAAATCTTCAAAATGAGCAAAAGCACAATAAAATTAATGCTTGAATCATCTTCATTTTGCTAAAATATACTAATGACAGCAAAAAGTTTGAGTCTACAACATTTAGTTAAGGTGTGAGAGCCAAAATGAACTTTTTATTGCTTTAAACGCGTTTTCAGCCCCTAATTGTACACTTCAGGTGAAAATGTCAAAATCTTCAAAATGAGCAAAAGCACAATGAAATTAATGCTTGAATCATCTTCATTTTGCTAAAATACACTAATGACAGCAAAAAGTTTGAATCTACAACATTTAGTTAAGGTGTGAGAGCCAAAATGAACTTTTTATGGCTTTAAATGCATTTTCAGCCTGATTGTACACTTCAGGTGAAAATGTCAAAATCTTCAAAATGAGCAAAAGCACAATGAAATTAATACTTGAATCATCTTCATTTTGCTAACATACACTAATGACAGCAAAAAGTTTGAGTCTACAACATTTAGTTAAGGTGTGAGAGCCAAAATGAACTTTTTATGGCTTTAAATGCATTTTCAGCCTGATTGTACACTTCAGGTGAAAATGTCAAAATCTTCAAAATGAGCAAAAGCACAATGAAATTAATGCTTGAATCATCTTCATTTTGCTAAAATACACTAATGACAGCAAAAAGTTTGAGTCTACAACATTTAGTTAAGGTGTGAGAGCCAAAATGAACTTTTTATGGCTTTAAATGCATTTTCAGCCTGATTGTACACTTCAGGTGAAAATGTCAAAATCTTCAAAATGAGCAAAAGCACAATGAAATTAATGCTTGAATAATCTTCATTTTGCTAACATACACTAATGACAGCAAAAAGTTTGAGTCTACAACATTTAGTTAAGGTGTGAGAGCCAAAATGAACTTTTTATGGCTTTAAATGCATTTTCAGCCTGATTGTACACTTCAGGTGAAAATGAAAAAAATCTTCAAAATGAGCAAAAGCACAATGAAATTAATGCTTGAATCATCTTCATTTTGCTAACATACACTAATGACAGCAAAAAGTTTGAGTCTACAACATTTAGTTAAGGTGTGAGAGCCAAAATGAACTTTTTATGGCTTTAAATGCATTTTCAGCCCGATTGTACACTTCAGGTGAAAATGTCAAAATCTTCAAAATGAGCAAAAGCACAATAAAATTAATGCTTGAATCATCTTCATTTTGCTAAAATATACTAATGACAGCAAAAAGTTTGAGTCTACAACATTTAGTTAAGGTGTGAGAGCCAAAATGAACTTTTTATTGCTTTAAACGCGTTTTCAGCCCCTAATTGTACACTTCAGGTGAAAATGTCAAAATCTTCAAAATGAGCAAAAGCACAATGAAATTAATGCTTGAATCATCTTCATTTTGCTAAAATACACTAATGACAGCAAAAAGTTTGAATCTACAACATTTAGTTAAGGTGTGAGAGCCAAAATGAACTTTTTATTGCTTTAAATGCATTTTCAGCCCGATTGTACACTTCAGGTGAAAATGTCAAAATCTTCAAAATGAGCAAAAGCACAATAAAATTATTGCTTGAATCATCTTCATTTTGCTAAAATATACTAATGACAGCAAAAAGTTTGAGTCTACAACATTTAGTTAAGGTGTGAGAGCCAAAATGAACTTTTTATTGCTTTAAACGCGTTTTCAGCCCCTAATTGTACACTTCAGGTGAAAATGTCAAAATCTTCAAAATGAGCAAAAGCACAATGAAATTAATGCTTGAATCATCTTCATTTTGCTAAAATACACTAATGACAGCAAAAAGTTTGAGTCTACAACATTTAGTTAAGGTGTGAGAGCCAAAATGAACTTTTTATTGCTTTAAATGCATTTTCAGCCCGATTGTACAATTCAGGTGAAAATGTCAAAATCTTCAAAATGAGCAAAAGCACAATGAAATTAATGCTTGAATCATCTTCATTTTGCTAAAATACACTAATGACAGCAAAAAGTTTGAGTCTACAACATTTAGTTAAGGTGTGAGAGCCAAAATGAACTTTTTATGGCTTTAAATGCATTTTCAGCCTGATTGTACACTTCAGGTGAAAATGTCAAAATCTTCAAAATGAGCAAAAGCACAATGAAATTAATGCTTGAATCATCTTCATTTTGCTAAAATACACTAATGACAGCAAAAAGTTTGAGTCTACAACATTTAGTTAAGGTGTGAGAGCCAAAATGAACTTTTTATGGCTTTAAATGCATTTTCAGCCTGATTGTACACTTCAGGTGAAAATGTCAAAATCTTCAAAATGAGCAAAAGCACAATAAAATTAATGCTTGAATCATCTTCATTTTGCTAACATACACTAATGACAGCAAAAAGTTTGAGTCTACAACATTTAGTTAAGGTGTGAGACCCAAAATGAACTTTTTATGGCTTTAAATGCATTTTCAGCCCGATTGTACACTTCAGGTGAAAATGTCAAAATCTTCAAAATGAGCAAAAGCACAATGAAATTAATGCTTGAATCATCTTCATTTTGCTAAAATACACTAATGACAGCAAAAAGTTTGAGTCTACAACATTTAGTTAAGGTGTGAGAGCCAAAATGAACTTTTTATGGCTTTAAATGCATTTTCAGCCTGATTGTACACTTCAGGTGAAAATGTCAAAATCTTCAAAATGAGCAAAAGCACAATGAAATTAATGCTTGAATCATCTTCATTTTGCTAACATACACTAATGACAGCAAAAAGTTTGAGTCTACAACATTTAGTTAAGGTGTGAGAGCCAAAATGAACTTTTTATTGCTTTAAACGCGTTTTCAGCCCCTAAATTGTACACTTCAGGTGAAAATGTCAAAATCTTCAAAATGAGCAAAAGCACAATGAAATTAATGCTTGAATCATCTTCATTTTGCTAACATACACTAATGACAGCAAAAAGTTTGAGTCTACAACATTTAGTTAAGGTGTGAGAGCCAAAATGAACTTTTTATGGCTTTAAATGCATTTTCAGCCTGATTGTACACTTCAGGTGAAATTGTCAAAATCTTCAAAATGAGCAAAAGCACAATGAAATTAATGCTTGAATCATCTTCATTTTGCTAACATACACTAATGACAGCAAAAAGTTTGAGTCTACAACATTTAGTTAAGGTGTGAGAGCCAAAATGAACTTTTTATGGCTTTAAATGCATTTTCAGCCTGATTGTACACTTCAGGTGAAAATGTCAAAATCTTCAAAATGAGCAAAAGCACAATGAAATTAATGCTTGAATCATCTTCATTTTGCTAAAATACACTAATGACAGCAAAAAGTTTGAATCTACAACATTTAGTTAAGGTGTGAGAGCCAAAATGAACTTTTTATGGCTTTAAATGCATTTTCAGCCTGATTGTACACTTCAGGTGAAAATGTCAAAATCTTCAAAATGAGCAAAAGCACAATGAAATTAATGCTTGAATCATCTTCATTTTGCTAAAATACACTAATGACAGCAAAAAGTTTGAGTCTACAACATTTAGTTAAGGTGTGAGAGCCAAAATGAACTTTTTATGGCTTTAAATGCATTTTCAGCCCGATTGTACACTTCAGGTGAAAATGTCAAAATCTTCAAAATGAGCAAAAGCACAATAAAATTAATGCTTGAATCATCTTCATTTTGCTAACATACACTAATGACAGCAAAAAGTTTGAGTCTACAACATTTAGTTAAGGTGTGAGAGCCAAAATGAACTTTTTATGGCTTTAAATGCATTTTCAGCCTGATTGTACACTTCAGGTGAAAATGTCAAAATCTTCAAAATGAGCAAAAGCACAATGAAATTAATGCTTGAATCATCTTCATTTTGCTAAAATACACTAATGACAGCAAAAAGTTTGAGTCTACAACATTTAGTTAAGGTGTGAGAGCCAAAATGAACTTTTTATGGCTTTAAATGCATTTTCAGCCTGATTGTACACTTCAGGTGAAAATGTCAAAATCTTCAAAATGAGCAAAAGCACAATAAAATTAATGCTTGAATCATCTTCATTTTGCTAAAATATACTAATGACAGCAAAAAGTTTGAGTCTACAACATTTAGTTAAGGTGTGAGAGCCAAAATGAACTTTTTATTGCTTTAAACGCGTTTTCAGCCCCTAATTGTACACTTCAGGTGAAAATGTCAAAATCTTCAAAATGAGAAAAAAAGAACAATGAAATTAATGCTTGAATCATCTTCATTTTGCTAAAATACACTAATGACAGCAAAAAGTTTGAGTCTACAACATTTAGTTAAGGTGTGAGAGCCAAAATGAACTTTTTATGGCTTTAAATGCATTTTCAGCCTGATTGTACACTTCAGGTGAAAATGTCAAAATCTTCAAAATGAGCAAAAGCACAATGAAATTAATGCTTGAATCATCTTCATTTTGCTAACATACACTAATGACAGCAAAAAGTTTGAGTCTACAACATTTAGTTAAGGTGTGAGAGCCAAAATGAACTTTTTATTGCTTTAAACGCGTTTTCAGCCCCTAATTGTACACTTCAGGTGAAAATGTCAAAATCTTCAAAATGAGCAAAAGCACAATGAAATTAATACTTGAATCATCTTCATTTTGCTAAAATACACTAATGACAGCAAAAAGTTTGAATCTACAACATTTAGTTAAGGTGTGAGAGCCAAAATGAACTTTTTATTGCTTTAAATGCATTTTCAGCCCGATTGTACACTTCAGGTGAAAATGTCAAAATCTTCAAAATGAGCAAAAGCACAATGAAATTAATGCTTGAATCATCTTCATTTTGCTAAAATACACTAATGACAGCAAAAAGTTTGAGTCTACAACATTTAGTTAAGGTGTGAGAGCCAAAATGAACTTTTTATGGCTTTAAATGCATTTTCAGCCCGATTGTACACTTCAGGTGAAAATGTCAAAATCTTCAAAATGAGCAAAAGCACAATAAAATTAATGCTTGAATCATCTTCATTTTGCTAACATACACTAATGACAGCAAAAAGTTTGAGTCTACAACATTTAGTTAAGGTGTGAGAGCCAAAATGAACTTTTTATGGCTTTAAATGCATTTTCAGCCTGATTGTACACTTCAGGTGAAAATGTCAAAATCTTCAAAATGAGCAAAAGCACAATGAAATTAATGCTTGAATCATCTTCATTTTGCTAAAATACACTAATGACAGCAAAAAGTTTGAGTCTACAACATTTAGTTAAGGTGTGAGAGCCAAAATGAACTTTTTATGGCTTTAAATGCATTTTCAGCCTGATTGTACACTTCAGGTGAAAATGTCAAAATCTTCAAAATGAGCAAAAGCACAATAAAATTAATGCTTGAATCATCTTCATTTTGCTAAAATATACTAATGACAGCAAAAAGTTTGAGTCTACAACATTTAGTTAAGGTGTGAGAGCCAAAATGAACTTTTTATTGCTTTAAACGCGTTTTCAGCCCCTAATTGTACACTTCAGGTGAAAATGTCAAAATCTTCAAAATGAGAAAAAAAGAACAATGAAATTAATGCTTGAATCATCTTCATTTTGCTAAAATACACTAATGACAGCAAAAAGTTTGAGTCTACAACATTTAGTTAAGGTGTGAGAGCCAAAATGAACTTTTTATGGCTTTAAATGCATTTTCAGCCTGATTGTACACTTCAGGTGAAAATGTCAAAATCTTCAAAATGAGCAAAAGCACAATGAAATTAATGCTTGAATCATCTTCATTTTGCTAACATACACTAATGACAGCAAAAAGTTTGAGTCTACAACATTTAGTTAAGGTGTGAGAGCCAAAATGAACTTTTTATTGCTTTAAACGCGTTTTCAGCCCCTAATTGTACACTTCAGGTGAAAATGTCAAAATCTTCAAAATGAGCAAAAGCACAATGAAATTAATACTTGAATCATCTTCATTTTGCTAAAATACACTAATGACAGCAAAAAGTTTGAATCTACAACATTTAGTTAAGGTGTGAGAGCCAAAATGGACTTTTTATTGCTTTAAATGCATTTTCAGCCCGATTGTACACTTCAGGTGAAAATGTCAAAATCTTCAAAATGAGCAAAAGCACAATGAAATTAATGCTTGAATCATCTTCATTTTGCTAAAATACACTAATGACAGCAAAAAGTTTGAGTCTACAACATTTAGTTAAGGTGTGAGAGCCAAAATGAACTTTTTATGGCTTTAAATGCATTTTCAGCCCGATTGTACACTTCAGGTGAAAACGTCAAAATCTTCAAAATGAGCAAAAGCACAATAAAATTAATGCTTGAATCATCTTCATTTTGCTAACATACACTAATGACAGCAAAAAGTTTGAGTCTACAACATTTAGTTAAGGTGTGAGAGCCAAAATGAACTTTTTATGGCTTTAAATGCATTTTCAGCCTGATTGTACACTTCAGGTGAAAATGTCAAAATCTTCAAAATGAGCAAAAGCACAATGAAATTAATGCTTGAATCATCTTCATTTTGCTAAAATACACTAATGACAGCAAAAAGTTTGAGTCTACAACATTTAGTTAAGGTGTGAGAGCCAAAATGAACTTTTTATGGCTTTAAATGCATTTTCAGCCTGATTGTACACTTCAGGTGAAAATGTCAAAATCTTCAAAATGAGCAAAAGCACAATAAAATTAATGCTTGAATCATCTTCATTTTGCTAAAATATACTAATGACAGCAAAAAGTTTGAGTCTACAACATTTAGTTAAGGTGTGAGAGCCAAAATGAACTTTTTATTGCTTTAAACGCGTTTTCAGCCCCTAATTGTACACTTCAGGTGAAAATGTCAAAATCTTCAAAATGAGCAAAAGCACAATGAAATTAATGCTTGAATCATCTTCATTTTGCTAAAATACACTAATGACAGCAAAAAGTTTGAGTCTACAACATTTAGTTAAGGTGTGAGAGCCAAAATGAACTTTTTATGGCTTTAAATGCATTTTCAGCCTGATTGTACACTTCAGGTGAAAATGTCAAAATCTTCAAAATGAGCAAAAGCACAATGAAATTAATGCTTGAATCATCTTCATTTTGCTAAAATACACTAATGACAGCAAAAAGTTTGAGTCTACAACATTTAGTTAAGGTGTGAGAGCCAAAATGAACTTTTTATGGCTTTAAATGCATTTTCAGCCTGATTGTACACTTCAGGTGAAAATGTCAAAATCTTCAAAATGAGCAAAAGCACAATGAAATTAATGCTTGAATCATCTTCATTTTGCTAACATACACTAATGACAGCAAAAAGTTTGAGTCTACAACATTTAGTTAAGGTGTGAGAGCCAAAATGAACTTTTTATGGCTTTAAATGCATTTTCAGCCTGATTGTACACTTCAGGTGAAAATGTCAAAATCTTCAAAATGAGCAAAAGCACAATGAAATTAATGCTTGAATCATCTTCATTTTGCTAAAATACACTAATGACAGCAAAAAGTTTGAATCTACAACATTTAGTTAAGGTGTGAGAGCCAAAATGAACTTTTTATGGCTTTAAATGCATTTTCAGCCTGATTGTACACTTCAGGTGAAAATGTCAAAATCTTCAAAATGAGCAAAAGCACAATGAAATTAATGCTTGAATCATCTTCATTTTGCTAACATACACTAATGACAGCAAAAAGTTTGAGTCTACAACATTTAGTTAAGGTGTGAGAGCCAAAATGAACTTTTTATGGCTTTAAATGCATTTTCAGCCTGATTGTACACTTCAGGTGAAAATGTCAAAATCTTCAAAATGAGCAAAAGCACAATGAAATTAATGCTTGAATCATCTTCATTTTGCTAAAATACACTAATGACAGCAAAAAGTTTGAATCTACAACATTTAGTTAAGGTGTGAGAGCCAAAATGAACTTTTTATGGCTTTAAATGCATTTTCAGCCTGATTGTACACTTCAGGTGAAAATGTCAAAATCTTCAAAATGAGCAAAAGCACAATGAAATTAATGCTTGAATCATCTTCATTTTGCTAAAATACACTAATGACAGCAAAAAGTTTGAGTCTACAACATTTAGTTAAGGTGTGAGAGCCAAAATGAACTTTTTATGGCTTTAAATGCATTTTCAGCCCGATTGTACACTTCAGGTGAAAATGTCAAAATCTTCAAAATGAGCAAAAGCACAATAAAATTAATGCTTGAATCATCTTCATTTTGCTAAAATATACTAATGACAGCAAAAAGTTTGAGTCTACAACATTTAGTTAAGGTGTGAGAGCCAAAATGAACTTCTTATTGCTTTAAACGCGTTTTCAGCCCCTAATTGTACACTTCAGGTGAAAATGTCAAAATCTTCAAAATGAGCAAAAGCACAATGAAATTAATACTTGAATCATCTTCATTTTGCTAAAATACACTAATGACAGCAAAAAGTTTGAATCTACAACATTTAGTTAAGGTGTGAGAGCCAAAATGAACTTTTTATTGCTTTAAATGCATTTTCAGCCCGATTGTACACTTCAGGTGAAAATGTCAAAATCTTCAAAATGAGCAAAAGCACAATGAAATTAATGCTTGAATCATCTTCATTTTGCTAAAATACACTAATGACAGCAAAAAGTTTGAGTCTACAACATTTAGTTAAGGTGTGAGAGCCAAAATGAACTTTTTATGGCTTTAAATGCATTTTCAGCCCGATTGTACACTTCAGGTGAAAATGTCAAAATCTTCAAAATGAGCAAAAGCACAATAAAATTAATGCTTGAATCATCTTCATTTTGCTAACATACACTAATGACAGCAAAAAGTTTGAGTCTACAACATTTAGTTAAGGTGTGAGAGCCAAAATGAACTTTTTATGGCTTTAAATGCATTTTCAGCCTGATTGTACACTTCAGGTGAAAATGTCAAAATCTTCAAAATGAGCAAAAGCACAATGAAATTAATGCTTGAATCATCTTCATTTTGCTAAAATACACTAATGACAGCAAAAAGTTTGAGTCTACAACATTTAGTTAAGGTGTGAGAGCCAAAATGAACTTTTTATGGCTTTAAATGCATTTTCAGCCTGATTGTACACTTCAGGTGAAAATGTCAAAATCTTCAAAATGAGCAAAAGCACAATAAAATTAATGCTTAAATCATCTTCATTTTGCTAAAATATACTAATGACAGCAAAAAGTTTGAGTCTACAACATTTAGTTAAGGTGTGAGAGCCAAAATGAACTTTTTATTGCTTTAAACGCGTTTTCAGCCCCTAATTGTACACTTCAGGTGAAAATGTCAAAATCTTCAAAATGAGAAAAAAAGAACAATGAAATTAATGCTTGAATCATCTTCATTTTGCTAAAATACACTAATGACAGCAAAACGTTTGAGTCTACAACATTTAGTTAAGGTGTGAGAGCCAAAATGAACTTTTTATGGCTTTAAATGCATTTTCAGCCTGATTGTACACTTCAGGTGAAAATGTCAAAATCTTCAAAATGAGCAAAAGCACAATGAAATTAATGCTTGAATCATCTTCATTTTGCTAACATACACTAATGACAGCAAAAAGTTTGAGTCTACAACATTTAGTTAAGGTGTGAGAGCCAAAATGAACTTTTTATTGCTTTAAACGCGTTTTCAGCCCCTAATTGTACACTTCAGGTGAAAATGTCAAAATCTTCAAAATGAGCAAAAGCACAATGAAATTAATACTTGAATCATCTTCATTTTGCTAAAATACACTAATGACAGCAAAAAGTTTGAATCTACAACATTTAGTTAAGGTGTGAGAGCCAAAATGGACTTTTTATTGCTTTAAATGCATTTTCAGCCCGATTGTACACTTCAGGTGAAAATGTCAAAATCTTCAAAATGAGCAAAAGCACAATGAAATTAATGCTTGAATCATCTTCATTTTGCTAAAATACACTAATGACAGCAAAAAGTTTGAGTCTACAACATTTAGTTAAGGTGTGAGAGCCAAAATGAACTTTTTATGGCTTTAAATGCATTTTCAGCCCGATTGTACACTTCAGGTGAAAATGTCAAAATCTTCAAAATGAGCAAAAGCACAATAAAATTAATGCTTGAATCATCTTCATTTTGCTAACATACACTAATGACAGCAAAAAGTTTGAGTCTACAACATTTAGTTAAGGTGTGAGAGCCAAAATGAACTTTTTATGGCTTTAAATGCATTTTCAGCCTGATTGTACACTTCAGGTGAAAATGTCAAAATCTTCAAAATGAGCAAAAGCACAATGAAATTAATGCTTGAATCATCTTCATTTTGCTAAAATACACTAATGACAGCAAAAAGTTTGAGTCTACAACATTTAGTTAAGGTGTGAGAGCCAAAATGAACTTTTTATGGCTTTAAATGCATTTTCAGCCTGATTGTACACTTCAGGTGAAAATGTCAAAATCTTCAAAATGAGCAAAAGCACAATAAAATTAATGCTTGAATCATCTTCATTTTGCTAAAATATACTAATGACAGCAAAAAGTTTGAGTCTACAACATTTAGTTAAGGTGTGAGAGCCAAAATGAACTTTTTATTGCTTTAAACGCGTTTTCAGCCCCTAATTGTACACTTCAGGTGAAAATGTCAAAATCTTCAAAATGAGCAAAAGCACAATGAAATTAATGCTTGAATCATCTTCATTTTGCTAAAATACACTAATGACAGCAAAAAGTTTGAGTCTACAACATTTAGTTAAGGTGTGAGAGCCAAAATGAACTTTTTATGGCTTTAAATGCATTTTCAGCCTGATTGTACACTTCAGGTGAAAATGTCAAAATCTTCAAAATGAGCAAAAGCACAATGAAATTAATGCTTGAATCATCTTCATTTTGCTAACATACACTAATGACAGCAAAAAGTTTGAGTCTACAACATTTAGTTAAGGTGTGAGAGCCAAAATGAACTTTTTATGGCTTTAAATGCATTTTCAGCCTGATTGTACACTTCAGGTGAAAATGTCAAAATCTTCAAAATGAGCAAAAGCACAATGAAATTAATGCTTGAATCATCTTCATTTTGCTAAAATACACTAATGACAGCAAAAAGTTTGAGTCTACAACATTTAGTTAAGGTGTGAGAGCCAAAATGAACTTTTTATGGCTTTAAATGCATTTTCAGCCTGATTGTACACTTCAGGTGAAAATGTCAAAATCTTTAAAATGAGCAAAAGCACAATGAAATTAATGCTTGAATCATCTTCATTTTGCTAACATACACTAATGACAGCAAAAAATTTGAGTCTACAACATTTAGTTAAGGTGTGAGAGCCAAAATGAACTTTTTATTGCTTTAAACGCGTTTTCAGCCCCTAATTGTACACTTCAGGTGAAAATGTCAAAATCTTCAAAATGAGCAAAAGCACAATGAAATTATTGCTTGAATCATCTTCATTTTGCTAAAATACACTAATGACAGCAAAAAGTTTGAGTCTACAACATTTAGTTAAGGTGTGAGAGCCAAAATGAACTTTTTATGGCTTTAAATGCATTTTCAGCCTGATTGTACACTTCAGGTGAAAATGTCAAAATCTTCAAAATGAGCAAAAGCACAATGAAATTAATGCTTGAATCATCTTCATTTTGCTAACATACACTAATGACAGCAAAAAGTTTGAGTCTACAACATTTAGTTAAGGTGTGAGAGCCAAAATGAACTTTTTATGGCTTTAAATGCATTTTCAGCCTGATTGTACACTTCAGGTGAAAATGTCAAAATCTTCAAAATGAACAAAAGCACAATGAAATTAATGCTTGAATCATCTTCATTTTGCTAAAATACACTAATGACAGCAAAAAGTTTGAGTCTACAACATTTAGTTAAGGTGTGAGAGCCAAAATGAATTTTTTATGGCTTTAAATGCGTTTTCAGCCTGATTGTACACTTCAGGTGAAAATGTCAAAATCTTCAAAATGAGCAAAAGCACAATAAAATTAATGCTTGAATCATCTTCATTTTGCTAAAATATACTAATGATAGCAAAAAGTTTGAGTCTACAACATTTAGTTAAGGTGTGAGAGCCAAAATGAACTTTTTATGGCTTTAAATGCATTTTCAGCCTGATTGTACACTTCAGGTGAAAATGTCAAAATCTTCAAAATGAGCAAAAGCACAATAAAATCAATGCTTGAATCATCTTCATTTTGCTAAAATATACTAATGACAGCAAAAAGTTTGAGTCTACAACATTTAGTTAAGGTGTGAGAGCCAAAATGAACTTTTTATTGCTTTAAACGCGTTTTCAGCCCCTAATTGTACACTTCAGGTGAAAATGTCAAAATCTTCAAAATGAGAAAAAAAGAACAATGAAATTAATGCTTGAATCATCTTCATTTTGCTAAAATACACTAATGACAGCAAAAAGTTTGAGTCTACAACATTTAGTTAAGGTGTGAGAGCCAAAATGAACTTTTTATGGCTTTAAATGCATTTTCAGCCTGATTGTACACTTCAGGTGAAAATGTCAAAATCTTCAAAATGAGCAAAAGCACAATGAAATTAATGCTTGAAGCATCTTAATTTTGCTAACATACACTAATGACAGCAAAAAGTTTGAGTCTACAACATTTAGTTAAGGTGTGAGAGCCAAAATGAACTTTTTATGGCTTTAAATGCATTTTCAGCCCGATTGTACACTTCAGGTGAAAATGTCAAAATCTTCAAAATGAGCAAAAGCACAATAAAATTAATGCTTGAATCATCTTCATTTTGCTAAAATATACTAATGACAGCAAAAAGTTTGAGTCTACAACATTTAGTTAAGGTGTGAGAGCCAAAATGAACTTTTTATTGCTTTAAACGCGTTTTCAGCCCCTAATTGTACACTTCAGGTGAAAATGTCAAAATCTTCAAAATAAGCAAAAGCACAATGAAATTAATGCTTGAATCATCTTCATTTTGCTAAAATACACTAATGACAGCAAAAAGTTTGAGTCTACAACATTTAGTTAAGGTGTGAGAGCCAAAATGAACTTTTTATGGCTTTAAATGCATTTTCAGCCTGATTGTACACTTCAGGTGAAAATGTCAAAATCTTTAAAATGAGCAAAAGCACAATGAAATTAATGCTTGAATCATCTTCATTTTGCTAAAATATACTAATGACAGCAAAAAGTTTGAGTCTACAACATTTAGTTAAGGTGTGAGAGCCAAAATGAACTTTTTATTGCTTTAAACGCGTTTTCAGCCCCTAATTGTACACTTCAGGTGAAAATGTCAAAATCTTCAAAATGAGAAAAAAAGAACAATGAAATTAATGCTTGAATCATCTTCATTTTGCTAAAATACACTAATGACAGCAAAAAGTTTGAGTCTACAACATTTAGTTAAGGTGTGAGAGCCAAAATGAACTTTTTATGGCTTTAAATGCATTTTCAGCCTGATTGTACACTTCAGGTGAAAATGTCAAAATCTTCAAAATGAGCAAAAGCACAATGAAATTAATGCTTGAATCATCTTCATTTTGCTAACATACACTAATGACAGCAAAAAGTTTGAGTCTACAACATTTAGTTAAGGTGTGAGAGCCAAAATGAACTTTTTATTGCTTTAAACGCGTTTTCAGCCCCTAATTGTACACTTCAGGTGAAAATGTCAAAATCTTCAAAATGAGCAAAAGCACAATGAAATTAATACTTGAATCATCTTCATTTTGCTAAAATACACTAATGACAGCAAAAAGTTTGAATCTACAACATTTAGTTAAGGTGTGAGAGCCAAAATGGACTTTTTATTGCTTTAAATGCATTTTCAGCCCGATTGTACACTTCAGGTGAAAATGTCAAAATCTTCAAAATGAGCAAAAGCACAATGAAATTAATGCTTGAATCATCTTCATTTTGCTAAAATACACTAATGACAGCAAAAAGTTTGAGTCTACAACATTTAGTTAAGGTGTGAGAGCCAAAATGAACTTTTTATGGCTTTAAATGCATTTTCAGCCCGATTGTACACTTCAGGTGAAAACGTCAAAATCTTCAAAATGAGCAAAAGCACAATAAAATTAATGCTTGAATCATCTTCATTTTGCTAACATACACTAATGACAGCAAAAAGTTTGAGTCTACAACATTTAGTTAAGGTGTGAGAGCCAAAATGAACTTTTTATGGCTTTAAATGCATTTTCAGCCTGATTGTACACTTCAGGTGAAAATGTCAAAATCTTCAAAATGAGCAAAAGCACAATGAAATTAATGCTTGAATCATCTTCATTTTGCTAAAATACACTAATGACAGCAAAAAGTTTGAGTCTACAACATTTAGTTAAGGTGTGAGAGCCAAAATGAACTTTTTATGGCTTTAAATGCATTTTCAGCCTGATTGTACACTTCAGGTGAAAATGTCAAAATCTTCAAAATGAGCAAAAGCACAATGAAATTAATGCTTGAATCATCTTCATTTTGCTAACATACACTAATGACAGCAAAAAGTTTGAGTCTACAACATTTAGTTAAGGTGTGAGAGCCAAAATGAACTTTTTATGGCTTTAAATGCATTTTCAGCCTGATTGTACACTTCAGGTGAAAATGTCAAAATCTTCAAAATGAGCAAAAGCACAATGAAATTAATGCTTGAATCATCTTCATTTTGCTAAAATACACTAATGACAGCAAAAAGTTTGAATCTACAACATTTAGTTAAGGTGTGAGAGCCAAAATGAACTTTTTATGGCTTTAAATGCATTTTCAGCCTGATTGTACACTTCAGGTGAAAATGTCAAAATCTTCAAAATGAGCAAAAGCACAATGAAATTAATGCTTGAATCATCTTCATTTTGCTAAAATACACTAATGACAGCAAAAAGTTTGAGTATACAACATTTAGTTAAGGTGTGAGAGCCAAAATGAACTTTTTATGGCTTTAAATGCATTTTCAGCCCGATTGTACACTTCAGGTGAAAATGTCAAAATCTTCAAAATGAGCAAAAGCACAATAAAATTAATGCTTGAATCATCTTCATTTTGCTAAAATATACTAATGACAGCAAAAAGTTTGAGTCTACAACATTTAGTTAAGGTGTGAGAGCCAAAATGAACTTCTTATTGCTTTAAACGCGTTTTCAGCCCCTAATTGTACACTTCAGGTGAAAATGTCAAAATCTTCAAAATGAGCAAAAGCACAATGAAATTAATACTTGAATCATCTTCATTTTGCTAAAATACACTAATGACAGCAAAAAGTTTGAATCTACAACATTTAGTTAAGGTGTGAGAGCCAAAATGAACTTTTTATTGCTTTAAATGCATTTTCAGCCCGATTGTACACTTCAGGTGAAAATGTCAAAATCTTCAAAATGAGCAAAAGCACAATGAAATTAATGCTTGAATCATCTTCATTTTGCTAAAATACACTAATGACAGCAAAAAGTTTGAGTCTACAACATTTAGTTAAGGTGTGAGAGCCAAAATGAACTTTTTATGGCTTTAAATGCATTTTCAGCCCGATTGTACACTTCAGGTGAAAATGTCAAAATCTTCAAAATGAGCAAAAGCACAATAAAATTAATGCTTGAATCATCTTCATTTTGCTAACATACACTAATGACAGCAAAAAGTTTGAGTCTACAACATTTAGTTAAGGTGTGAGAGCCAAAATGAACTTTTTATGGCTTTAAATGCATTTTCAGCCTGATTGTACACTTCAGGTGAAAATGTCAAAATCTTCAAAATGAGCAAAAGCACAATGAAATTAATGCTTGAATCATCTTCATTTTGCTAAAATACACTAATGACAGCAAAAAGTTTGAGTCTACAACATTTAGTTAAGGTGTGAGAGCCAAAATGAACTTTTTATGGCTTTAAATGCATTTTCAGCCTGATTGTACACTTCAGGTGAAAATGTCAAAATCTTCAAAATGAGCAAAAGCACAATAAAATTAATGCTTAAATCATCTTCATTTTGCTAAAATATACTAATGACAGCAAAAAGTTTGAGTCTACAACATTTAGTTAAGGTGTGAGAGCCAAAATGAACTTTTTATTGCTTTAAACGCGTTTTCAGCCCCTAATTGTACACTTCAGGTGAAAATGTCAAAATCTTCAAAATGAGAAAAAAAGAACAATGAAATTAATGCTTGAATCATCTTCATTTTGCTAAAATACACTAATGACAGCAAAACGTTTGAGTCTACAACATTTAGTTAAGGTGTGAGAGCCAAAATGAACTTTTTATGGCTTTAAATGCATTTTCAGCCTGATTGTACACTTCAGGTGAAAATGTCAAAATCTTCAAAATGAGCAAAAGCACAATGAAATTAATGCTTGAATCATCTTCATTTTGCTAACATACACTAATGACAGCAAAAAGTTTGAGTCTACAACATTTAGTTAAGGTGTGAGAGCCAAAATGAACTTTTTATTGCTTTAAACGCGTTTTCAGCCCCTAATTGTACACTTCAGGTGAAAATGTCAAAATCTTCAAAATGAGCAAAAGCACAATGAAATTAATACTTGAATCATCTTCATTTTGCTAAAATACACTAATGACAGCAAAAAGTTTGAATCTACAACATTTAGTTAAGGTGTGAGAGCCAAAATGGACTTTTTATTGCTTTAAATGCATTTTCAGCCCGATTGTACACTTCAGGTGAAAATGTCAAAATCTTCAAAATGAGCAAAAGCACAATGAAATTAATGCTTGAATCATCTTCATTTTGCTAAAATACACTAATGACAGCAAAAAGTTTGAGTCTACAACATTTAGTTAAGGTGTGAGAGCCAAAATGAACTTTTTATGGCTTTAAATGCATTTTCAGCCCGATTGTACACTTCAGGTGAAAATGTCAAAATCTTCAAAATGAGCAAAAGCACAATAAAATTAATGCTTGAATCATCTTCATTTTGCTAACATACACTAATGACAGCAAAAAGTTTGAGTCTACAACATTTAGTTAAGGTGTGAGAGCCAAAATGAACTTTTTATGGCTTTAAATGCATTTTCAGCCTGATTGTACACTTCAGGTGAAAATGTCAAAATCTTCAAAATGAGCAAAAGCACAATGAAATTAATGCTTGAATCATCTTCATTTTGCTAAAATACACTAATGACAGCAAAAAGTTTGAGTCTACAACATTTAGTTAAGGTGTGAGAGCCAAAATGAACTTTTTATGGCTTTAAATGCATTTTCAGCCTGATTGTACACTTCAGGTGAAAATGTCAAAATCTTCAAAATGAGCAAAAGCACAATAAAATTAATGCTTGAATCATCTTCATTTTGCTAAAATATACTAATGACAGCAAAAAGTTTGAGTCTACAACATTTAGTTAAGGTGTGAGAGCCAAAATGAACTTTTTATTGCTTTAAACGCGTTTTCAGCCCCTAATTGTACACTTCAGGTGAAAATGTCAAAATCTTCAAAATGAGAAAAAAAGAACAATGAAATTAATGCTTGAATCATCTTCATTTTGCTAAAATACACTAATGACAGCAAAAAGTTTGAGTCTACAACATTTAGTTAAGGTGTGAGAGCCAAAATGAACTTTTTATGGCTTTAAATGCATTTTCAGCCTGATTGTACACTTCAGGTGAAAATGTCAAAATCTTCAAAATGAGCAAAAGCACAATGAAATTAATGCTTGAATCATCTTCATTTTGCTAACATACACTAATGACAGCAAAAAGTTTGAGTCTACAACATTTAGTTAAGGTGTGAGAGCCAAAATGAACTTTTTATTGCTTTAAACGCGTTTTCAGCCCCTAATTGTACACTTCAGGTGAAAATGTCAAAATCTTCAAAATGAGCAAAAGCACAATGAAATTAATACTTGAATCATCTTCATTTTGCTAAAATACACTAATGACAGCAAAAAGTTTGAATCTACAACATTTAGTTAAGGTGTGAGAGCCAAAATGGACTTTTTATTGCTTTAAATGCATTTTCAGCCCGATTGTACACTTCAGGTGAAAATGTCAAAATCTTCAAAATGAGCAAAAGCACAATGAAATTAATGCTTGAATCATCTTCATTTTGCTAAAATACACTAATGACAGCAAAAAGTTTGAGTCTACAACATTTAGTTAAGGTGTGAGAGCCAAAATGAACTTTTTATGGCTTTAAATGCATTTTCAGCCCGATTGTACACTTCAGGTGAAAATGTCAAAATCTTCAAAATGAGCAAAAGCACAATAAAATTAATGCTTGAATCATCTTCATTTTGCTAACATACACTAATGACAGCAAAAAGTTTGAGTCTACAACATTTAGTTAAGGTGTGAGAGCCAAAATGAACTTTTTATGGCTTTAAATGCATTTTCAGCCTGATTGTACACTTCAGGTGAAAATGTCAAAATCTTCAAAATGAGCAAAAGCACAATGAAATTAATGCTTGAATCATCTTCATTTTGCTAAAATACACTAATGACAGCAAAAAGTTTGAGTCTACAACATTTAGTTAAGGTGTGAGAGCCAAAATGAACTTTTTATGGCTTTAAATGCATTTTCAGCCTGATTGTACACTTCAGGTGAAAATGTCAAAATCTTCAAAATGAGCAAAAGCACAATAAAATTAATGCTTGAATCATCTTCATTTTGCTAAAATATACTAATGACAGCAAAAAGTTTGAGTCTACAACATTTAGTTAAGGTGTGAGAGCCAAAATGAACTTTTTATTGCTTTAAACGCGTTTTCAGCCCCTAATTGTACACTTCAGGTGAAAATGTCAAAATCTTCAAAATGAGCAAAAGCACAATGAAATTAATGCTTGAATCATCTTCATTTTGCTAAAATACACTAATGACAGCAAAAAGTTTGAGTCTACAACATTTAGTTAAGGTGTGAGAGCCAAAATGAACTTTTTATGGCTTTAAATGCATTTTCAGCCTGATTGTACACTTCAGGTGAAAATGTCAAAATCTTCAAAATGAGCAAAAGCACAATGAAATTAATGCTTGAATCATCTTCATTTTGCTAACATACACTAATGACAGCAAAAAGTTTGAGTCTACAACATTTAGTTAAGGTGTGAGAGCCAAAATGAACTTTTTATGGCTTTAAATGCATTTTCAGCCTGATTGTACACTTCAGGTGAAAATGTCAAAATCTTCAAAATGAGCAAAAGCACAATGAAATTAATGCTTGAATCATCTTCATTTTGCTAAAATACACTAATGACAGCAAAAAGTTTGAGTCTACAACATTTAGTTAAGGTGTGAGAGCCAAAATGAACTTTTTATGGCTTTAAATGCATTTTCAGCCTGATTGTACACTTCAGGTGAAAATGTCAAAATCTTTAAAATGAGCAAAAGCACA
>NW_028233552.1:0-50882 GCF_054856555.1 Leptonotus elevatus | reverse complement strand
TGCTCATTTTGAAGATTTTGACATTTTCACCTGAAGTGTACAATCAGGCTGAAAATGCATTTAAAGCCATAAAAAGTTCATTTTGGCTCTCACACCTTAACTAAATGTTGTAGACTCAAACTTTTTGCTGTCATTAGTGTATGTTAGCAAAATGAAGATGATTCAAGAATTAATTTCATTGTGCTTTTGCTCATTTTGAAGATTTTGACATTTTCACCTGTAGTGTACAATCAGGCTGAAAATGCATTTAAAGCCATACAAAGTTCATTTTGGCTCTCACACCTTAACTAAATGTTGTAGACTCAAACTTTTTGCTGTCATTAGTGTATTTTAGCAAAATGAAGATGATTCAAGCATTAATTTCATTGTGCTTTTGCTCATTTTGAAGATTTTGACATTTTCACCTGAAGTGTACAATCAGGCTGAAAATGTATTTAAAGCCATAAAAAGTTCATTTTGGCTCTCACACCTTAACTAAATGTTGTAGACTCAAACTTTTTGCTGTCATTAGTGTATGTTAGCAAAATGAAGATGATTCAAGAATTAATTTCATTGTGCTTTTGCTCATTTTGAAGATTTTGACATTTTCACCTGAAGTGTACAATCAGGCTGAAAATGCATTTAAAGCCATAAAAAGTTCATTTTGGCTCTCACACCTTAACTAAATGTTGTAGACTCAAACTTTTTGCTGTCATTAGTGTATGTTAGCAAAATGAAGATGATTCAAGCATTAATTTCATTGTGCTTTTGCTCATTTTGAAGATTTTGACATTTTCACCTGAAGTGTACAATCAGGCTGAAAATGCATTTAAAGCCATAAAAAGTTCATTTTGGCTCTCACACCTTAACTAAATGTTGTAGACTCAAACTTTTTGCTGTCATTAGTGTATTTTAGCAAAATGAAGATGATTCAAGCATTAATTTCATTGTGCTTTTGCTCATTTTGAAGATTTTGACATTTTCACCTGAAGTGTACAATTAGGGGCTGAAAACGCGTTTAAAGCAATAAAAAGTTCATTTTGGCTCTCACACCTTAACTAAATGTTGTAGACTCAAACTTTTTGCTGTCATTAGTGTATGTTAGCAAAATGAAGATGATTCAAGAATTAATTTCATTGTGCTTTTGCTCATTTTGAAGATTTTGACATTTTCACCTGTAGTGTACAATCAGGCTGAAAATGCATTTAAAGCCATACAAAGTTCATTTTGGCTCTCACACCTTAACTAAATGTTGTAGACTCAAACTTTTTGCTGTCATTAGTGTATTTTAGCAAAATGAAGATGATTCAAGCATTAATTTCATTGTGCTTTTGCTCATTTTGAAGATTTTGACATTTTCACCTGAAGTGTACAATCAGGCTGAAAATGCATTTAAAGCCATAAAAAGTTCATTTTGGCTCTCACACCTTAACTAAATGTTGTAGACTCAAACTTTTTGCTGTCATTAGTGTATTTTAGCAAAATGAAGATGATTCAAGCCTTAATTTCATTGTGCTTTTGCTCATTTTGAAGATTTTGACATTTTCACCTGAAGTGTACAATCAGGCTGAAAATGCATTTAAAGCCATAAAAAGTTCATTTTGGCTCTCACACCTTAACTAAATGTTGTAGACTCAAACTTTTTGCTGTCATTAGTGTATGTTAGCAAAATGAAGATGATTCAAACATTAATTTCATTGTGCTTTTGCTCATTTTGAAGATTTTGACATTTTCACCTGAAGTGTACAATCAGGCTGAAAATGCATTTAAAGCCATAAAAAATTCATTTTGGCTCTCACACCTTAACTAAATGTTGTAGACTCAAACTTTTTGCTGCCATTAGTGTATTTTAGCAAAATGAAGATGATTCAAGCATTAATTTCATTGTGCTTTTGCTCATTTTGAAGATTTTGACATTTTCACCTGAAGTGTACAATCAGGCTGAAAATGCATTTAAAGCCATAAAAAGTTCATTTTGGCTCTCACACCTTAACTAAATGTTGTAGACTCAAACTTTTTGCTGTCATTAGTGTATGTTAGCAAAATGAAGATGATTCAAACATTAATTTCATTGTGCTTTTGCTCATTTTGAAGATTTTGACATTTTCACCTGAAGTGTACAATCAGGCTGAAAATGCATTTAAAGCCATAAAAAGTTCATTTTGGCTCTCACACCTTAACTAAATGTTGTAGACTCAAACTTTTTGCTGTCATTAGTGTATTTTAGCAAAATGAAGATGATTCAAGCATTAATTTCATTGTGCTTTTGCTCATTTTGAAGATTTTGACATTTTCACCTGAAGTGTACAATCGGGCTGAAAATGCATTTAAAGCCATAAAAAGTTCATTTTGGCTCTCACACCTTAACTAAATGTTGTAGACTCAAACTTTTTGCTGTCATTAGTGTATTTTAGCAAAATGAAGATGATTCAAGCATTAATTTCATTGTGCTTTTGCTCATTTTGAAGATTTTGACATTTTCACCTGAAGTGTACAATTAGGGGCTGAAAACGCGTTTAAAGCAATAAAAAGTTCATTTTGGCTCTCACACCTTAACTAAATGTTGTAGACTCAAACTTTTTGCTGTCATTAGTATATTTTAGCAAAATGAAGATGATTCAAGCATTAATTTTATTGTGCTTTTGCTCATTTTGAAGATTTTGACATTTTCACCTGAAGTGTACAATCGGGCTGAAAATGCATTTAAAGCCATAAAAAGTTCATTTTGGCTCTCACACCTTAACTAAATGTTGTACACTCAAACTTTTTGCTGTCATTAGTGTATGTTAGCAAAATGAAGATGATTCAAGCATTAATTTCATTGTGCTTTTGCTCATTTTGAAGATTTTGACATTTTCACCTGAAGTGTACAATCAGGCTGAAAATGCATTTAAAGCCATAAAAAGTTCATTTTGGCTCTCACACCTTAACTAAATGTTGTAGACTCAAACTTTTTGCTGTCATTAGTGTATTTTAGCAAAATGAAGATGATTCAAGCATTAATTTCATTGTGCTTTTGCTCATTTTGAAGATTTTGACATTTTCACCTGAAGTGTACAATTAGGGGCTGAAAACGCGTTTAAAGCAATAAAAAGTTCATTTTGGCTCTCACACCTTAACTAAATGTTGTAGACTCAAACTTTTTGCTGTCATTAGTATATTTTAGCAAAATGAAGATGATTCAAGCATTAATTTTATTGTGCTTTTGCTCATTTTGAAGATTTTGACATTTTCACCTGAAGTGTACAATCGGGCTGAAAATGCATTTAAAGCCATAAAAAGTTCATTTTGGCTCTCACACCTTAACTAAATGTTGTAGACTCAAACTTTTTGCTGTCATTAGTGTATGTTAGCAAAATGAAGATGATTCAAGCATTAATTTCATTGTGCTTTTGCTCATTTTGAAGATTTTGACATTTTCACCTGAAGTGTACAATCAGGCTGAAAATGCATTTAAAGCCATAAAAAGTTCATTTTGGCTCTCACACCTTAACTAAATGTTGTAGACTCAAACTTTTTGCTGTCATTAGTGTATTTTAGCAAAATGAAGATGATTCAAGCATTAATTTCATTGTGCTTTTGCTCATTTTGAAGATTTTGACATTTTCACCTGAAGTGTACAATTAGGGGCTGAAAACGCGTTTAAAGCAATAAAAAGTTCATTTTGGCTCTCACACCTTAACTAAATGTTGTAGACTCAAACTTTTTGCTGTCATTAGTGTATGTTAGCAAAATAAAGATGATTCAAGAATTAATTTCATTGTGCTTTTGCTCATTTTGAAGATTTTGACATTTTCACCTGTAGTGTACAATCAGGCTGAAAATGCATTTAAAGCCATACAAAGTTCATTTTGGCTCTCACACCTTAACTAAATGTTGTAGACTCAAACTTTTTGCTGTCATTAGTGTATTTTAGCAAAATGAAGATGATTCAAGCATTAATTTCATTGTGCTTTTGCTCATTTTGAAGATTTTGACATTTTCACCTGAAGTGTACAATCAGGCTGAAAATGCATTTAAAGCCATAAAAAGTTCATTTTGGCTCTCACACCTTAACTAAATGTTGTAGACTCAAACTTTTTGCTGTCATTAGTGTATTTTAGCAAAATGAAGATGATTCAAGCATTAATTTCATTGTGCTTTTGCTCATTTAGAAGATTTTGACATTTTCACCTGAAGTGTACAATCAGGCTGAAAATGCATTTAAAGCCATAAAAAGTTCATTTTGGCTCTCACACCTTAACTAAATGTTGTAGACTCAAACTTTTTGCTGTCATTAGTGTATGTTAGCAAAATGAAGATGATTCAAACATTAATTTCATTGTGCTTTTGCTCATTTTGAAGATTTTGACATTTTCACCTGAAGTGTACAATCAGGCTGAAAATGCATTTAAAGCCATAAAAATTCATTTTGGCTCTCACACCTTAACTAAATGTTGTAGACTCAAACTTTTTGCTGTCATTAGTGTATTTTAGCAAAATGAAGATGATTCAAGCATTAATTTCATTGTGCTTTTGCTCATTTTGAAGATTTTGACATTTTCACCTGAAGTGTACAATCAGGCTGAAAATGCATTTAAAGCCATAAAAAGTTCATTTTGGCTCTCACACCTTAACTAAATGTTGTAGACTCAAACTTTTTGCTGTCATTAGTGTATGTTAGCAAAATGAAGATGATTCAAACATTAATTTCATTGTGCTTTTGCTCATTTTGAAGATTTTGACATTTTCACCTGAAGTGTACAATCAGGCTGAAAATGCATTTAAAGCCATAAAAAGTTCATTTTGGCTCTCACACCTTAACTAAATGTTGTAGACTCAAACTTTTTGCTGTCATTAGTGTATTTTAGCAAAATGAAGATGATTCAAGCATTAATTTCATTGTGCTTTTGCTCATTTTGAAGATTTTGACATTTTCACCTGAAGTGTACAATCAGGCTGAAAATGCATTTAAAGCCATAAAAAGTTCATTTTGGCTCTCACACCTTAACTAAATGTTGTAGACTCAAACTTTTTGCTGTCATTAGTGTATTTTAGCAAAATGAAGATGATTCAAGCATTAATTTCATTGTGCTTTTGCTCATTTTGAAGATTTTGACATTTTCACCTGAAGTGTACAATTAGGGGCTGAAAACGCGTTTAAAGCAATAAAAAGTTCATTTTGGCTCTCACACCTTAACTAAATGTTGTAGACTCAAACTTTTTGCTGTCATTAGTATATTTTAGCAAAATGAAGATGATTCAAGCATTAATTTTATTGTGCTTTTGCTCATTTTGAAGATTTTGACATTTTCACCTGAAGTGTACAATCGGGCTGAAAATGCATTTAAAGCCATAAAAAGTTCATTTTGGCTCTCACACCTTAACTAAATGTTGTAGACTCAAACTTTTTGCTGTCATTAGTGTATGTTAGCAAAATGAAGATGATTCAAGCATTAATTTCATTGTGCTTTTGCTCATTTTGAAGATTTTGACATTTTCACCTGAAGTGTACAATCAGGCTGAAAATGCATTTAAAGCCATAAAAAGTTCATTTTGGCTCTCACACCTTAACTAAATGTTGTAGACTCAAACTTTTTGCTGTCATTAGTGTATTTTAGCAAAATGAAGATGATTCAAGCATTAATTTCATTGTGCTTTTGCTCATTTTGAAGATTTTGACATTTTCACCTGAAGTGTACAATCAGGCTGAAAATGCATTTAAAGCCATAAAAAGTTCATTTTGGCTCTCACACCTTAACTAAATGTTGTAGACTCAAACTTTTTGCTGTCATTAGTGTATTTTAGCAAAATGAAGATGATTCAAGCATTAATTTCATTGTGCTTTTGCTCATTTTGAAGATTTTGACATTTTCACCTGAAGTGTACAATCAGGCTGAAAATGCATTTAAAGCCATAAAAAGTTCATTTTGGCTCTCACACCTTAACTAAATGTTGTAGACTCAAACTTTTTGCTGTCATTAGTGTATTTTAGCAAAATGAAGATGATTCAAGCATTAATTTCATTGTGCTTTTGCTCATTTTGAAGATTTTGACATTTTCACCTGAAGTGTACAATTAGGGCTGAAAACGCGTTTAAAGCAATAAAAAGTTCATTTTGGCTCTCACACCTTAACTAAATGTTGTAGACTCAAACTTTTTGCTGTCATTAGTATATTTTAGCAAAATGAAGATGATTCAAGCATTAATTTTATTGTGCTTTTGCTCATTTTGAAGATTTTGACATTTTCACCTGAAGTGTACAATCGGGCTGAAAATGCATTTAAAGCCATAAAAAGTTCATTTTGGCTCTCACACCTTAACTAAATGTTGTAGACTCAAACTTTTTGCTGTCATTAGTGTATGTTAGCAAAATGAAGATGATTCAAGCATTAATTTCATTGTGCTTTTGCTCATTTTGAAGATTTTGACATTTTCACCTGAAGTGTACAATCAGGCTGAAAATGCATTTAAAGCCATAAAAAGTTCATTTTGGCTCTCACACCTTAACTAAATGTTGTAGACTCAAACTTTTTGCTGTCATTAGTGTATTTTAGCAAAATGAAGATGATTCAAGCATTAATTTCATTGTGCTTTTGCTCATTTTGAAGATTTTGACATTTTCACCTGAAGTGTACAATTAGGGCTGAAAACGCGTTTAAAGCAATAAAAAGTTCATTTTGGCTCTCACACCTTAACTAAATGTTGTAGACTCAAACTTTTTGCTGTCATTAGTATATTTTAGCAAAATGAAGATGATTCAAGCATTAATTTTATTGTGCTTTTGCTCATTTTGAAGATTTTGACATTTTCACCTGAAGTGTACAATCGGGCTGAAAATGCATTTAAAGCCATAAAAAGTTCATTTTGGCTCTCACACCTTAACTAAATGTTGTAGACTCAAACTTTTTGCTGTCATTAGTGTATGTTAGCAAAATGAAGATGATTCAAGCATTAATTTCATTGTGCTTTTGCTCATTTTGAAGATTTTGACATTTTCACCTGAAGTGTACAATCGGGCTGAAAATGCATTTAAAGCCATAAAAAGTTCATTTTGGCTCTCACACCTTAACTAAATGTTGTAGACTCAAACTTTTTGCTGTCATTAGTGTATGTTAGCAAAATGAAGATGATTCAAGCATTAATTTCATTGTGCTTTTGCTCATTTTGAAGATTTTGACATTTTCACCTGAAGTGTACAATCAGGCTGAAAATGCATTTAAAGCCATAAAAAGTTCATTTTGGCTCTCACACCTTAACTAAATGTTGTAGACTCAAACTTTTTGCTGTCATTAGTGTATTTTAGCAAAATGAAGATGATTCAAGCATTAATTTCATTGTGCTTTTGCTCATTTTGAAGATTTTGACATTTTCACCTGAAGTGTACAATTAGGGGCTGAAAACGCATTTAAAGCAATAAAAAGTTCATTTTGGCTCTCACACCTTAACTAAATGTTGTAGACTCAAACTTTTTGCTGTCATTAGTATATTTTAGCAAAATGAAGATGATGATTCAAGCATTAATTTTATTGTGCTTTTGCTCATTTTGAAGATTTTGACATTTTCACCTGAAGTGTACAATCGGGCTGTAAATGCATTTAAAGCCATAAAAGTTCATTTTGGCTCTCACACCTTAACTAAATGTTGTAGACTCAAACTTTTTGCTGTCATTAGTGTATTTTAGCAAAATGAAGATGATTCAAGCATTAATTTCATTGTGCTTTTGCTCATTTTGAAGATTTTGACATTTTCACCTGAAGTGTACAATCAGGCTGAAAATGCATTTAAAGCCATAAAAAGTTCATTTTGGCTCTCACACCTTAACTAAATGTTGTAGACTCAAACTTTTTGCTGTCATTAGTGTATTTTAGCAAAATGAAGATGATTCAAGCATTAAATTCATTGTGCTTTTGCTCATTTTGAAGATTTTGACATTTTCACCTGAAGTGTACAATTAGGGGCTGAAAACGCGTTTAAAGTAATAAAAAGTTCATTTTGGCTCTCACACCTTAACTAAATGTTGTAGACTCAAACTTTTTGCTGTCATTAGTATATTTTAGCAAAATGAAGATGATTCAAGCATTAATTTCATTGTGCTTTTGCTCATTTTGAAGATTTTGACATTTTCACCTGAAGTGTACAATTAGGGGCTGAAAACGCGTTTAAAGCAATAAAAAGTTCATTTTGGCTCTCACACCTTAACTAAATGTTGTAGACTCAAACTTTTTGCTGTCATTAGTATATTTTAGCAAAATGAAGATGATTCAAGCATTAATTTTATTGTGCTTTTGCTCATTTTGAAGGTTTTGACATTTTCACCTGAAGTGTACAATCACGCTGAAAATGCATTTAAAGCCATAAAAAGTTCATTTTGGCTCTCACACCTTAACTAAATGTTGTAGACTCAAACTTTTTGCTGTCATTAGTGTATGTTAGCAAAATGAAGATGATTCAAGCATTAATTTCATTGTGCTTTTGCTCATTTTGAAGATTTTGACATTTTCACCTGAAGTGTACAATCAGGCTGAAAATGCATTTAAAGCCATAAAAAGTTCATTTTGGCTCTCACACCTTAACTAAATGTTGTAGACTCAAACTTTTTGCTGTCATTAGTGTATGTTAGCAAAATGAAGATGATTCAAGAATTAATTTCATTGTGCTTTTGCTCATTTTGAAGATTTTGACATTTTCACCTGTAGTGTACAATCAGGCTGAAAATGCATTTAAAGCCATACAAAGTTCATTTTGGCTCTCACACCTTAACTAAATGTTGTAGACTCAAACTTTTTGCTGTCATTAGTGTATTTTAGCAAAATGAAGATGATTCAAGCATTAATTTCATTGTGCTTTTGCTCATTTTGAAGATTTTGACATTTTCACCTGAAGTGTACAATCAGGCTGAAAATGTATTTAAAGCCATAAAAAGTTCATTTTGGCTCTCACACCTTAACTAAATGTTGTAGACTCAAACTTTTTGCTGTCATTAGTGTATGTTAGCAAAATGAAGATGATTCAAGAATTAATTTCATTGTGCTTTTGCTCATTTTGAAGATTTTGACATTTTCACCTGAAGTGTACAATCAGGCTGAAAATGCATTTAAAGCCATAAAAAGTTCATTTTGGCTCTCACACCTTAACTAAATGTTGTAGACTCAAACTTTTTGCTGTCATTAGTGTATGTTAGCAAAATGAAGATGATTCAAGCATTAATTTCATTGTGCTTTTGCTCATTTTGAAGATTTTGACATTTTCACCTGAAGTGTACAATCAGGCTGAAAATGCATTTAAAGCCATAAAAAGTTCATTTTGGCTCTCACACCTTAACTAAATGTTGTAGACTCAAACTTTTTGCTGTCATTAGTGTATTTTAGCAAAATGAAGATGATTCAAGCATTAATTTCATTGTGCTTTTGCTCATTTTGAAGATTTTGACATTTTCACCTGAAGTGTACAATTAGGGGCTGAAAACGCGTTTAAAGCAATAAAAAGTTCATTTTGGCTCTCACACCTTAACTAAATGTTGTAGACTCAAACTTTTTGCTGTCATTAGTGTATGTTAGCAAAATGAAGATGATTCAAGAATTAATTTCATTGTGCTTTTGCTCATTTTGAAGATTTTGACATTTTCACCTGTAGTGTACAATCAGGCTGAAAATGCATTTAAAGCCATACAAAGTTCATTTTGGCTCTCACACCTTAACTAAATGTTGTAGACTCAAACTTTTTGCTGTCATTAGTGTATTTTAGCAAAATGAAGATGATTCAAGCATTAATTTCATTGTGCTTTTGCTCATTTTGAAGATTTTGACATTTTCACCTGAAGTGTACAATCAGGCTGAAAATGCATTTAAAGCCATAAAAAGTTCATTTTGGCTCTCACACCTTAACTAAATGTTGTAGACTCAAACTTTTTGCTGTCATTAGTGTATTTTAGCAAAATGAAGATGATTCAAGCCTTAATTTCATTGTGCTTTTGCTCATTTTGAAGATTTTGACATTTTCACCTGAAGTGTACAATCAGGCTGAAAATGCATTTAAAGCCATAAAAAGTTCATTTTGGCTCTCACACCTTAACTAAATGTTGTAGACTCAAACTTTTTGCTGTCATTAGTGTATGTTAGCAAAATGAAGATGATTCAAACATTAATTTCATTGTGCTTTTGCTCATTTTGAAGATTTTGACATTTTCACCTGAAGTGTACAATCAGGCTGAAAATGCATTTAAAGCCATAAAAAATTCATTTTGGCTCTCACACCTTAACTAAATGTTGTAGACTCAAACTTTTTGCTGCCATTAGTGTATTTTAGCAAAATGAAGATGATTCAAGCATTAATTTCATTGTGCTTTTGCTCATTTTGAAGATTTTGACATTTTCACCTGAAGTGTACAATCAGGCTGAAAATGCATTTAAAGCCATAAAAAGTTCATTTTGGCTCTCACACCTTAACTAAATGTTGTAGACTCAAACTTTTTGCTGTCATTAGTGTATGTTAGCAAAATGAAGATGATTCAAACATTAATTTCATTGTGCTTTTGCTCATTTTGAAGATTTTGACATTTTCACCTGAAGTGTACAATCAGGCTGAAAATGCATTTAAAGCCATAAAAAGTTCATTTTGGCTCTCACACCTTAACTAAATGTTGTAGACTCAAACTTTTTGCTGTCATTAGTGTATTTTAGCAAAATGAAGATGATTCAAGCATTAATTTCATTGTGCTTTTGCTCATTTTGAAGATTTTGACATTTTCACCTGAAGTGTACAATCGGGCTGAAAATGCATTTAAAGCCATAAAAAGTTCATTTTGGCTCTCACACCTTAACTAAATGTTGTAGACTCAAACTTTTTGCTGTCATTAGTGTATTTTAGCAAAATGAAGATGATTCAAGCATTAATTTCATTGTGCTTTTGCTCATTTTGAAGATTTTGACATTTTCACCTGAAGTGTACAATTAGGGGCTGAAAACGCGTTTAAAGCAATAAAAAGTTCATTTTGGCTCTCACACCTTAACTAAATGTTGTAGACTCAAACTTTTTGCTGTCATTAGTATATTTTAGCAAAATGAAGATGATTCAAGCATTAATTTTATTGTGCTTTTGCTCATTTTGAAGATTTTGACATTTTCACCTGAAGTGTACAATCGGGCTGAAAATGCATTTAAAGCCATAAAAAGTTCATTTTGGCTCTCACACCTTAACTAAATGTTGTAGACTCAAACTTTTTGCTGTCATTAGTGTATGTTAGCAAAATGAAGATGATTCAAGCATTAATTTCATTGTGCTTTTGCTCATTTTGAAGATTTTGACATTTTCACCTGAAGTGTACAATCAGGCTGAAAATGCATTTAAAGCCATAAAAAGTTCATTTTGGCTCTCACACCTTAACTAAATGTTGTAGACTCAAACTTTTTGCTGTCATTAGTGTATTTTAGCAAAATGAAGATGATTCAAGCATTAATTTCATTGTGCTTTTGCTCATTTTGAAGATTTTGACATTTTCACCTGAAGTGTACAATTAGGGGCTGAAAACGCGTTTAAAGCAATAAAAAGTTCATTTTGGCTCTCACACCTTAACTAAATGTTGTAGACTCAAACTTTTTGCTGTCATTAGTATATTTTAGCAAAATGAAGATGATTCAAGCATTAATTTTATTGTGCTTTTGCTCATTTTGAAGATTTTGACATTTTCACCTGAAGTGTACAATCGGGCTGAAAATGCATTTAAAGCCATAAAAAGTTCATTTTGGCTCTCACACCTTAACTAAATGTTGTAGACTCAAACTTTTTGCTGTCATTAGTGTATGTTAGCAAAATGAAGATGATTCAAGCATTAATTTCATTGTGCTTTTGCTCATTTTGAAGATTTTGACATTTTCACCTGAAGTGTACAATCAGGCTGAAAATGCATTTAAAGCCATAAAAAGTTCATTTTGGCTCTCACACCTTAACTAAATGTTGTAGACTCAAACTTTTTGCTGTCATTAGTGTATTTTAGCAAAATGAAGATGATTCAAGCATTAATTTCATTGTGCTTTTGCTCATTTTGAAGATTTTGACATTTTCACCTGAAGTGTACAATTAGGGGCTGAAAACGCGTTTAAAGCAATAAAAAGTTCATTTTGGCTCTCACACCTTAACTAAATGTTGTAGACTCAAACTTTTTGCTGTCATTAGTGTATGTTAGCAAAATAAAGATGATTCAAGAATTAATTTCATTGTGCTTTTGCTCATTTTGAAGATTTTGACATTTTCACCTGTAGTGTACAATCAGGCTGAAAATGCATTTAAAGCCATACAAAGTTCATTTTGGCTCTCACACCTTAACTAAATGTTGTAGACTCAAACTTTTTGCTGTCATTAGTGTATTTTAGCAAAATGAAGATGATTCAAGCATTAATTTCATTGTGCTTTTGCTCATTTTGAAGATTTTGACATTTTCACCTGAAGTGTACAATCAGGCTGAAAATGCATTTAAAGCCATAAAAAGTTCATTTTGGCTCTCACACCTTAACTAAATGTTGTAGACTCAAACTTTTTGCTGTCATTAGTGTATTTTAGCAAAATGAAGATGATTCAAGCATTAATTTCATTGTGCTTTTGCTCATTTAGAAGATTTTGACATTTTCACCTGAAGTGTACAATCAGGCTGAAAATGCATTTAAAGCCATAAAAAGTTCATTTTGGCTCTCACACCTTAACTAAATGTTGTAGACTAAAACTTTTTGCTGTCATTAGTGTATGTTAGCAAAATGAAGATGATTCAAACATTAATTTCATTGTGCTTTTGCTCATTTTGAAGATTTTGACATTTTCACCTGAAGTGTACAATCAGGCTGAAAATGCATTTAAAGCCATAAAAAATTCATTTTGGCTCTCACACCTTAACTAAATGTTGTAGACTCAAACTTTTTGCTGTCATTAGTGTATTTTAGCAAAATGAAGATGATTCAAGCATTAATTTCATTGTGCTTTTGCTCATTTTGAAGATTTTGACATTTTCACCTGAAGTGTACAATCAGGCTGAAAATGCATTTAAAGCCATAAAAAGTTCATTTTGGCTCTCACACCTTAACTAAATGTTGTAGACTCAAACTTTTTGCTGTCATTAGTGTATGTTAGCAAAATGAAGATGATTCAAACATTAATTTCATTGTGCTTTTGCTCATTTTGAAGATTTTGACATTTTCACCTGAAGTGTACAATCAGGCTGAAAATGCATTTAAAGCCATAAAAAGTTCATTTTGGCTCTCACACCTTAACTAAATGTTGTAGACTCAAACTTTTTGCTGTCATTAGTGTATTTTAGCAAAATGAAGATGATTCAAGCATTAATTTCATTGTGCTTTTGCTCATTTTGAAGATTTTGACATTTTCACCTGAAGTGTACAATCAGGCTGAAAATGCATTTAAAGCCATAAAAAGTTCATTTTGGCTCTCACACCTTAACTAAATGTTGTAGACTCAAACTTTTTGCTGTCATTAGTGTATTTTAGCAAAATGAAGATGATTCAAGCATTAATTTCATTGTGCTTTTGCTCATTTTGAAGATTTTGACATTTTCACCTGAAGTGTACAATTAGGGGCTGAAAACGCGTTTAAAGCAATAAAAAGTTCATTTTGGCTCTCACACCTTAACTAAATGTTGTAGACTCAAACTTTTTGCTGTCATTAGTATATTTTAGCAAAATGAAGATGATTCAAGCATTAATTTTATTGTGCTTTTGCTCATTTTGAAGATTTTGACATTTTCACCTGAAGTGTACAATCGGGCTGAAAATGCATTTAAAGCCATAAAAAGTTCATTTTGGCTCTCACACCTTAACTAAATGTTGTAGACTCAAACTTTTTGCTGTCATTAGTGTATGTTAGCAAAATGAAGATGATTCAAGCATTAATTTCATTGTGCTTTTGCTCATTTTGAAGATTTTGACATTTTCACCTGAAGTGTACAATCAGGCTGAAAATGCATTTAAAGCCATAAAAAGTTCATTTTGGCTCTCACACCTTAACTAAATGTTGTAGACTCAAACTTTTTGCTGTCATTAGTGTATTTTAGCAAAATGAAGATGATTCAAGCATTAATTTCATTGTGCTTTTGCTCATTTTGAAGATTTTGACATTTTCACCTGAAGTGTACAATCAGGCTGAAAATGCATTTAAAGCCATAAAAAGTTCATTTTGGCTCTCACACCTTAACTAAATGTTGTAGACTCAAACTTTTTGCTGTCATTAGTGTATTTTAGCAAAATGAAGATGATTCAAGCATTAATTTCATTGTGCTTTTGCTCATTTTGAAGATTTTGACATTTTCACCTGAAGTGTACAATCAGGCTGAAAATGCATTTAAAGCCATAAAAAGTTCATTTTGGCTCTCACACCTTAACTAAATGTTGTAGACTCAAACTTTTTGCTGTCATTAGTGTATTTTAGCAAAATGAAGATGATTCAAGCATTAATTTCATTGTGCTTTTGCTCATTTTGAAGATTTTGACATTTTCACCTGAAGTGTACAATTAGGGGCTGAAAACGCGTTTAAAGCAATAAAAAGTTCATTTTGGCTCTCACACCTTAACTAAATGTTGTAGACTCAAACTTTTTGCTGTCATTAGTATATTTTAGCAAAATGAAGATGATTCAAGCATTAATTTTATTGTGCTTTTGCTCATTTTGAAGATTTTGACATTTTCACCTGAAGTGTACAATCGGGCTGAAAATGCATTTAAAGCCATAAAAAGTTCATTTTGGCTCTCACACCTTAACTAAATGTTGTAGACTCAAACTTTTTGCTGTCATTAGTGTATGTTAGCAAAATGAAGATGATTCAAGCATTAATTTCATTGTGCTTTTGCTCATTTTGAAGATTTTGACATTTTCACCTGAAGTGTACAATCAGGCTGAAAATGCATTTAAAGCCATAAAAAGTTCATTTTGGCTCTCACACCTTAACTAAATGTTGTAGACTCAAACTTTTTGCTGTCATTAGTGTATTTTAGCAAAATGAAGATGATTCAAGCATTAATTTCATTGTGCTTTTGCTCATTTTGAAGATTTTGACATTTTCACCTGAAGTGTACAATTAGGGGCTGAAAACGCGTTTAAAGCAATAAAAAGTTCATTTTGGATCTCACACCTTAACTAAATGTTGTAGACTCAAACTTTTTGCTGTCATTAGTATATTTTAGCAAAATGAAGATGATTCAAGCATTAATTTTATTGTGCTTTTGCTCATTTTGAAGATTTTGACATTTTCACCTGAAGTGTACAATCGGGCTGAAAATGCATTTAAAGCCATAAAAAGTTCATTTTGGCTCTCACACCTTAACTAAATGTTGTAGACTCAAACTTTTTGCTGTCATTAGTGTATGTTAGCAAAATGAAGATGATTCAAGCATTAATTTCATTGTGCTTTTGCTCATTTTGAAGATTTTGACATTTTCACCTGAAGTGTACAATCAGGCTGAAAGTGCATTTAAAGCCATAAAAAGTTCATTTTGGCTCTCACACCTTAACTAAATGTTGTAGACTCAAACTTTTTGCTGTCATTAGTGTATTTTAGCAAAATGAAGATGATTCAAGCATTAATTTCATTGTGCTTTTGCTCATTTTGAAGATTTTGACATTTTCACCTGAAGTGTACAATCGGGCTGAAAATGCATTTAAAGCCATAAAAGTTCATTTTGGCTCTCACACCTTAACTAAATGTTGTAGACTCAAACTTTTTGCTGTCATTAGTGTATTTTAGCAAAATGAAGATGATTCAAGCATTAATTTCATTGTGCTTTTGCTCATTTTGAAGATTTTGACATTTTCACCTGAAGTGTACAATCAGGCTGAAAATGCATTTAAAGCCATAAAAAGTTCATTTTGGCTCTCACACCTTAACTAAATGTTGTAGACTCAAACTTTTTGCTGTCATTAGTGTATTTTAGCAAAATGAAGATGATTCAAGCATTAATTTCATTGTGCTTTTGCTCATTTTGAAGATTTTGACATTTTCACCTGAAGTGTACAATCTGGCTGAAAATGCATTTAAAGCCATAAAAAGTTCATTTTGGCTCTCACACCTTAACTAAATGTTGTAGATTCAAACTTTTTGCTGTCATTAGTGTATTTTAGCAAAATGAAGATGATTCAAGCATTAATTTCATTGTGCTTTTGCTCATTTTGAAGATTTTGACATTTTCACCTGAAGTGTACAATTAGGGGCTGAAAACGCGTTTAAAGCAATAAAAAGTTCATTTTGGCTCTCACACCTTAACTAAATGTTGTAGTCTCAAACTTTTTGCTGTCATTAGTATATTTTAGCAAAATGAAGATGATTCAAGCATTAATTTCATTGTGCTTTTGCTCATTTTGAAGATTTTGACATTTTCACCTGAAGTGTACAATTAGGGGCTGAAAACGCGTTTAAAGCAATAAAAAGTTCATTTTGGCTCTCACACCTTAACTAAATGTTGTAGACTCAAACTTTTTGCTGTCATTAGTGTATTTTAGCAAAATGAAGATGATTCAAGCATTAATTTCATTGTGCTTTTGCTCATTTTGAAGATTTTGACATTTTCACCTGAAGTGTACAATCAGGCTGAAAATGCATTTAAAGCCATAAAAAGTTCATTTTGGCTCTCACACCTTAACTAAATGTTGTAGACTCAAACTTTTTGCTGTCATTAGTGTATGTTAGCAAAATGAAGATGATTCAAGCATTAATTTCATTGTGCTTTTGCTCATTTTGAAGATTTTGACATTTTCACCTGAAGTGTACAATCGGGCTGAAAATGCATTTAAAGCCATAAAAAGTTCATTTTGGCTCTCACACCTTAACTAAATGTTGTAGACTCAAACTTTTTGCTGTCATTAGTGTATGTTAGCAAAATGAAGATGATTCAAGCATTAATTTCATTGTGCTTTTGCTCATTTTGAAGATTTTGACATTTTCACCTGAAGTGTACAATCAGGCTGAAAATGCATTTAAAGCCATAAAAAGTTCATTTTGGCTCTCACACCTTAACTAAATGTTGTAGACTCAAACTTTTTTGCTGTCATTAGTGTATTTTAGCAAAATGAAGATGATTCAAGCATTAATTTCATTGTGCTTTTGCTCATTTTGAAGATTTTGACATTTTCACCTGAAGTGTACAATCAGGCTGAAAATGCATTTAAAGCCATAAAAAGTTCATTTTGGCTCTCACACCTTAACTAAATGTTGTAGACTCAAACTTTTTGCTGTCATTAGTGTATTTTAGCAAAATGAAGATGATTCAAGCATTAATTTCATTGTGCTTTTGCTCATTTTGAAGATTTTGACATTTTCACCTGAAGTGTACAATCAGGCTGAAAATGCATTTAAAGCCATAAAAAGTTCATTTTGGCTCTCACACCTTAACTAAATGTTGTAGACTCAAACTTTTTGCTGTCATTAGTGTATTTTAGCAAAATGAAGATGATTCAAGCATTAATTTCATTGTGCTTTTGCTCATTTTGAAGATTTTGACATTTTCACCTGAAGTGTACAATTAGGGGCAGAAAACGCGTTTAAAGCAATAAAAAGTTCATTTTGGCTCTCACACCTTAACTAAATGTTGTAGACTCAAACTTTTTGCTGTCATTAGTATATTTTAGCAAAATGAAGATGATTCAAGCATTAATTTTATTGTGCTTTTGCTCATTTTGAAGATTTTGACATTTTCACCTGAAGTGTACAATCGGGCTGAAAATGCATTTAAAGCCATAAAAAGTTCATTTTGGCTCTCACACCTTCTAAATGTTGTAGACTCAAACTTTTTGCTGTCATTAGTGTATGTTAGCAAAATGAAGATGATTCAAGCATTAATTTCATTGTGCTTTTGCTCATTTTGAAGATTTTGACATTTTCACCTGAAGTGTACAATCAGGCTGAAAATGCATTTAAAGCCATAAAAAGTTCATTTTGGCTCTCACACCTTAACTAAATGTTGTAGACTCAAACTTTTTGCTGTCATTAGTGTATTTTAGCAAAATGAAGATGATTCAAGCATTAATTTCATTGTGCTTTTGCTCATTTTGAAGATTTTGACATTTTCACCTGAAGTGTACAATTAGGGGCTGAAAACGCGTTTAAAGCAATAAAAAGTTCATTTTGGCTCTCACACCTTAACTAAATGTTGTAGACTCAAACTTTTTGCTGTCATTAGTGTATTTTAGCAAAATGAAGATGATTCAAGCATTAATTTCATTGTGCTTTTGCTCATTTTGAAGATTTTGACATTTTCACCTGAAGTGTACAATTAGGGGCTGAAAACGCGTTTAAAGCAATAAAAAGTTCATTTTGGCTCTCACACCTTAACTAAATGTTGTAGACTCAAACTTTTTGCTGTCATTAGTGTATGTTAGCAAAATGAAGATGATTCAAGAATTAATTTCATTGTGCTTTTGCTCATTTTGAAGATTTTGACATTTTCACCTGTAGTGTACAATCAGGCTGAAAATGCATTTAAAGCCATACAAAGTTCATTTTGGCTCTCACACCTTAACTAAATGTTGTAGACTCAAACTTTTTGCTGTCATTAGTGTATTTTAGCAAAATGAAGATGATTCAAGCATTAATTTCATTGTGCTTTTGCTCATTTTGAAGATTTTGACATTTTCACCTGAAGTGTACAATCAGGCTGAAAATGCATTTAAAGCCATAAAAAGTTCATTTTGGCTCTCACACCTTAACTAAATGTTGTAGACTCAAACTTTTTGCTGTCATTAGTGTATTTTAGCAAAATGAAGATGATTCAAGCATTAATTTCATTGTGCTTTTGCTCATTTTGAAGATTTTGACATTTTCACCTGAAGTGTACAATCAGGCTGAAAATGCATTTAAAGCCATAAAAAGTTCATTTTGGCTCTCACACCTTAACTAAATGTTGTAGACTCAAACTTTTTGCTGTCATTAGTGTATGTTAGCAAAATGAAGATGATTCAAACATTAATTTCATTGTGCTTTTGCTCATTTTGAAGATTTTGACATTTTCACCTGAAGTGTACAATCAGGCTGAAAATGCATTTAAAGCCATAAAAAGTTCATTTTGGCTCTCACACCTTAACTAAATGTTGTAGACTCAAACTTTTTGCTGTCATTAGTGTATTTTAGCAAAATGAAGATGATTCAAGCATTAATTTCATTGTGCTTTTGCTCATTTTGAAGATTTTGACATTTTCACCTGAAGTGTACAATCAGGCTGAAAATGCATTTAAAGCCATAAAAAGTTCATTTTGGCTCTCACACCTTAACTAAATGTTGTAGACTCAAACTTTTTGCTGTCATTAGTGTATGTTAGCAAAATGAAGATGATTCAAACATTAATTTCATTGTGCTTTTGCTCATTTTGAAGATTTTGACATTTTCACCTGAAGTGTACAATCAGGCTGAAAATGCATTTAAAGCCATAAAAAGTTCATTTTGGCTCTCACACCTTAACTAAATGTTGTAGACTCAAACTTTTTGCTGTCATTAGTGTATTTTAGCAAAATGAAGATGATTCAAGCATTAATTTCATTGTGCTTTTGCTCATTTTGAAGATTTTGACATTTTCACCTGAAGTGTACAATCAGGCTGAAAATGCATTTAAAGCCATAAAAAGTTCATTTTGGCTCTCACACCTTAACTAAATGTTGTAGACTCAAACTTTTTGCTGTCATTAGTGTATTTTAGCAAAATGAAGATGATTCAAGCATTAATTTCATTGTGCTTTTGCTCATTTTGAAGATTTTGACATTTTCACCTGAAGTGTACAATTAGGGGCTGAAAACGCGTTTAAAGCAATAAAAAGTTCATTTTGGCTCTCACACCTTAACTAAATGTTGTAGACTCAAACTTTTTGCTGTCATTAGTATATTTTAGCAAAATGAAGATGATTCAAGCATTAACTCTTTGACTGCCAGACGTTTTCAGAAAAGGGATGCCGCCAGTGCCAGCCGATTTAAGCATTTTGACTGATTTTCAAGGTCCACAGAAAATGTTCTGTTTGGACTATGGAAACACACGTACTACCAAATGAAAGATTGGACTTTCATCTTTCATCAGAAAAAAAGAGTTTGTTTCTACCTTATTCCGTTCTTTAGTAATCAACAATAGAAAATGGTTAGTTTGACCCAATTTCGCCTGTGTTGGACCAAAATACGGAGAAATCAAGCTTTTAGTGAAACGATATTATTTCATGCATTCTAGTGAATTTGACACTTCTTTTTGTCCATGAATGATGCCACAAACACCTAAATAGTGCTTTACTTCTATAAAACACTACCACCAAGAATGAAAAAGTGTTTTTTGATAGCAAAATACGTTTATTTACATTCAACAGTGTAACAATTTGACAACAATTTGGCAAACTATTTACAAATGTGTGCAACTGTGGTGCTATTTACAAATATGTGGATGTTTCAACGACAGTTTTTCTTTGTGTAACACTCTCCTGCGTGCAAGAAGACGCAACAGCATTTGCATGATCCATTTTATCCACTCCATTCATGGTGGCATCATAGTCCAGAAACAGTGTCTTCTCCGTGATCAGACTGTACCCGCTCCTCCGATGAATATGCATTGGACTCGGGGTACTCTTCATTGTCCGATCGAATGTCCGCTTGTGCAGCTCCGCGTTTTCCGGCCTTAGCAGCGCTAGCCGCGCTAGCCGCGCGTAGCCGGTGAGGCTTACAACGTGATCGTAAACACGTCCAGGCTTCCAACTTTGGCGTCAAACTCGCAGTCATCATCATCATCATCATCATCAATCTGCATTGGTCGATGCCAACTCTCCATCGCCCGATCGAATGTCCGCTTGTGCAGAAGTACCCGGCCGGCTATTGTGCGCGTTTTCCGGCCTTAGCAGCGCTAGCCGCGCTAGCCGCGCTAGCCGCGCGTAGCCGGTGAGGCTTACAACGTGATCGTAAACACGTCCAGGCTTCCAACTTTGGCGTCAAACTCGCAGTCATCATCATCATCATCATCAATCTGCATTGGTCGATGCCAACTCTCCATCGCCCGATCGAATGTCCGCTTGTGCAGAAGTACCCGGCCGGCTATTGTGCGCGTTTTCCGGCCTTAGCAGCGCTAGCCGCGCTAGCCGCGCGTAGCCGGTGAGGCTTACTACGTGATAGTAACAGGCCAAAGCTTCCAACTTTGGCGTAGAGCTCGTTGTCATCATCATCGTTGACATCAATGCGCTTTTTAGTATTGATTGATGCTTTCCGTCTTTGAAAAAAATGCTCAAGCGTGAGCTGCTTGTAACCGGTTGCTTGGTCTAGCCATTGTGGCTTGGATCAGCCATTGTCTCCTCAACACTCTAGCTCCGCCTCACGTCTTCTACTGACGCCCACGGTGGGCGGCCCATCCAACCTTGTGCAAAGAGAGTCATCGCTGCCCTCTAGGGGCCAAAACGAGTCTTTGACTAATCAGATCAGCCTGATTCTTTCAGCACAGCTGCCCAAGGCTTTCCTGCACCCGTTTTTGAAAAAAAAAAAAAAAAACATAGGGGACGTCTTTTAACGTCCTCGGCGCCCTTCCCTAGGTTTATGCTAAACGTTTTATAACGTTTATGGCAGTCAAAGAGTTAATTTTATTGTGCTTTTGCTCATTTTGAAGATTTTGACATTTTCACCTGAAGTGTACAATCGGGCTGAAAATGCATTTAAAGCCATAAAAAGTTCATTTTGGCTCTCACACCTTAACTAAATGTTGTAGACTCAAACTTTTTGCTGTCATTAGTGTATGTTAGCAAAATGAAGATGATTCAAGCATTAATTTCATTGTGCTTTTGCTCATTTTGAAGATTTTGACATTTTCACCTGAAGTGTACAATCAGGCTGAAAATGCATTTAAAGCCATAAAAAGTTCATTTTGGCTCTCACACCTTAACTAAATGTTGTAGACTCAAACTTTTTGCTGTCATTAGTGTATTTTAGCAAAATGAAGATGATTCAAGCATTAATTTCATTGTGCTTTTGCTCATTTTGAAGATTTTGACATTTTCACCTGAAGTGTACAATTAGGGGCTGAAAACGCGTTTAAAGCAATAAAAAGTTCATTTTGGCTCTCACACCTTAACTAAATGTTGTAGACTCAAACTTTTTGCTGTCATTAGTATATTTTAGCAAAATGAAGATGATTCAAGCATTAATTTTATTGTGCTTTTGCTCATTTTGAAGATTTTGACATTTTCACCTGAAGTGTACAATCGGGCTGAAAATGCATTTAAAGCCATAAAAAGTTCATTTTGGCTCTCACACCTTAACTAAATGTTGTAGACTCAAACTTTTTGCTGTCATTAGTGTATGTTAGCAAAATGAAGATGATTCAAGCATTAATTTCATTGTGCTTTTGCTCATTTTGAAGATTTTGACATTTTCACCTGAAGTGTACAATCAGGCTGAAAATGCATTTAAAGCCATAAAAAGTTCATTTTGGCTCTCACACCTTAACTAAATGTTGTAGACTCAAACTTTTTGCTGTCATTAGTGTATTTTAGCAAAATGAAGATGATTCAAGCATTAATTTCATTGTGCTTTTGCTCATTTTGAAGATTTTGACATTTTCACCTGAAGTGTACAATCGGGCTGAAAATGCATTTAAAGCCATAAAAGTTCATTTTGGCTCTCACACCTTAACTAAATGTTGTAGACTCAAACTTTTTGCTGTCATTAGTGTATTTTAGCAAAATGAAGATGATTCAAGCATTAATTTCATTGTGCTTTTGCTCATTTTGAAGATTTTGACATTTTCACCTGAAGTGTACAATCGGGCTGAAAATGCATTTAAAGCCATAAAAGTTCATTTTGGCTCTCACACCTTAACTAAATGTTGTAGACTCAAACTTTTTGCTGTCATTAGTGTATTTTAGCAAAATGAAGATGATTCAAGCATTAATTTCATTGTGCTTTTGCTCATTTTGAAGATTTTGACATTTTCACCTGTAGTGTACAATCAGGCTGAAAATGCATTTAAAGCCATACAAAGTTCATTTTGGCTCTCACACCTTAACTAAATGTTGTAGACTCAAACTTTTTGCTGTCATTAGTGTATTTTAGCAAAATGAAGATGATTCAAGCATTAATTTCATTGTGCTTTTGCTCATTTTGAAGATTTTGACATTTTCACCTGAAGTGTACAATTAGGGGCTGAAAACGCATTTAAAGCAATAAAAAGTTCATTTTGGCTCTCACACCTTAACTAAATGTTGTAGACTCAAACTTTTTGCTGTCATTAGTATATTTTAGCAAAATGAAGATGATTCAAGCATTAATTTTATTGTGCTTTTGCTCATTTTGAAGATTTTGACATTTTCACCTGAAGTGTACAATCGGGCTGAAAATGCATTTAAAGCCATAAAAGTTCATTTTGGCTCTCACACCTTAACTAAATGTTGTAGACTCAAACTTTTTGCTGTCATTAGTGTATTTTAGCAAAATGAAGATGATTCAAGCATTAATTTCATTGTGCTTTTGCTCATTTTGAAGATTTTGACATTTTCACCTGTAGTGTACAATCAGGCTGAAAATGCATTTAAAGCCATACAAAGTTCATTTTGGCTCTCACACCTTAACTAAATGTTGTAGACTCAAACTTTTTGCTGTCATTAGTGTATTTTAGCAAAATGAAGATGATTCAAGCATTAATTTCATTGTGCTTTTGCTCATTTTGAAGATTTTGACATTTTCACCTGAAGTGTACAATCAGGCTGAAAATGCATTTAAAGCCATAAAAAGTTCATTTTGGCTCTCACACCTTAACTAAATGTTGTAGACTCAAACTTTTTGCTGTCATTAGTGTATTTTAGCAAAATGAAGATGATTCAAGCATTAATTTCATTGTGCTTTTGCTCATTTTGAAGATTTTGACATTTTCACCTGAAGTGTACAATCAGGCTGAAAATGCATTTAAAGCCATAAAAAGTTCATTTTGGCTCTCACACCTTAACTAAATGTTGTAGACTCAAACTTTTTGCTGTCATTAGTGTATGTTAGCAAAATGAAGATGATTCAAACATTAATTTCATTGTGCTTTTGCTCATTTTGAAGATTTTGACATTTTCACCTGAAGTGTACAATCAGGCTGAAAATGCATTTAAAGCCATAAAAAGTTCATTTTGGCTCTCACACCTTAACTAAATGTTGTAGACTCAAACTTTTTGCTGTCATTAGTGTATTTTAGCAAAATGAAGATGATTCAAGCATTAATTTCATTGTGCTTTTGCTCATTTTGAAGATTTTGACATTTTCACCTGAAGTGTACAATCGGGCTGAAAATGCATTTAAAGCCATAAAAAGTTCATTTTGGCTCTCACACCTTAACTAAATGTTGTAGACTCAAACTTTTTGCTGTCATTAGTGTATGTTAGCAAAATGAAGATGATTCAAACATTAATTTCATTGTGCTTTTGCTCATTTTGAAGATTTTGACATTTTCACCTGAAGTGTACAATCAGGCTGAAAATGCATTTAAAGCCATAAAAAGTTCATTTTGGCTCTCACACCTTAACTAAATGTTGTAGACTCAAACTTTTTGCTGTCATTAGTGTATTTTAGCAAAATGAAGATGATTCAAGCATTAATTTCATTGTGCTTTTGCTCATTTTGAAGATTTTGACATTTTCACCTGAAGTGTACAATCAGGCTGAAAATGCATTTAAAGCCATAAAAAGTTCATTTTGGCTCTCACACCTTAACTAAATGTTGTAGACTCAAACTTTTTGCTGTCATTAGTGTATGTTAGCAAAATGAAGATGATTCAAACATTAATTTCATTGTGCTTTTGCTCATTTTGAAGATTTTGACATTTTCACCTGAAGTGTACAATCAGGCTGAAAATGCATTTAAAGCCATAAAAAGTTCATTTTGGCTCTCACACCTTAACTAAATGTTGTAGACTCAAACTTTTTGCTGTCATTAGTGTATTTTAGCAAAATGAAGATGATTCAAGCATTAATTTCATTGTGCTTTTGCTCATTTTGAAGATTTTGACATTTTCACCTGAAGTGTACAATTAGGGGCTGAAACGCATTTAAAGCAATAAAAAGTTAATTTTGGCTCTCACACCTTAACTAAATGTTGTAGACTCAAACTTTTTGCTGTCATTAGTATATTTTAGCAAAATGAAGATGATTCAAGCATTAATTTTATTGTGCTTTTGCTCATTTTGAAGATTTTGACATTTTCACCTGAAGTGTACAATCGGGCTGAAAATGCATTTAAAGCCATAAAAGTTCATTTTGGCTCTCACACCTTAACTAAATGTTGTAGACTCAAACTTTTTGCTGTCATTAGTGTATTTTAGCAAAATGAAGATGATTCAAGCATTAATTTCATTGTGCTTTTGCTCATTTTGAAGATTTTGACATTTTCACCTGTAGTGTACAATCAGGCTGAAAATGCATTTAAAGCCATACAAAGTTCATTTTGGCTCTCACACCTTAACTAAATGTTGTAGACTCAAACTTTTTGCTGTCATTAGTGTATTTTAGCAAAATGAAGATGATTCAAGCATTAATTTCATTGTGCTTTTGCTCATTTTGAAGATTTTGACATTTTCACCTGAAGTGTACAATCAGGCTGAAAATGCATTTAAAGCCATAAAAAGTTCATTTTGGCTCTCACACCTTAACTAAATGTTGTAGACTCAAACTTTTTGCTGTCATTAGTGTATTTTAGCAAAATGAAGATGATTCAAGCATTAATTTCATTGTGCTTTTGCTCATTTTGAAGATTTTGACATTTTCACCTGAAGTGTACAATCAGGCTGAAAATGCATTTAAAGCCATAAAAAGTTCATTTTGGCTCTCACACCTTAACTAAATGTTGTAGACTCAAACTTTTTGCTGTCATTAGTGTATGTTAGCAAAATGAAGATGATTCAAACATTAATTTCATTGTGCTTTTGCTCATTTTGAAGATTTTGACATTTTCACCTGAAGTGTACAATCAGGCTGAAAATGCATTTAAAGCCATAAAAAGTTCATTTTGGCTCTCACACCTTAACTAAATGTTGTAGACTCAAACTTTTTGCTGTCATTAGTGTATTTTAGCAAAATGAAGATGATTCAAGCATTAATTTCATTGTGCTTTTGCTCATTTTGAAGATTTTGACATTTTCACCTGAAGTGTACAATCGGGCTGAAAATGCATTTAAAGCCATAAAAAGTTCATTTTGGCTCTCACACCTTAACTAAATGTTGTAGACTCAAACTTTTTGCTGTCATTAGTGTATGTTAGCAAAATGAAGATGATTCAAACATTAATTTCATTGTGCTTTTGCTCATTTTGAAGATTTTGACATTTTCACCTGAAGTGTACAATCAGGCTGAAAATGCATTTAAAGCCATAAAAAGTTCATTTTGGCTCTCACACCTTAACTAAATGTTGTAGACTCAAACTTTTTGCTGTCATTAGTGTATTTTAGCAAAATGAAGATGATTCAAGCATTAATTTCATTGTGCTTTTGCTCATTTTGAAGATTTTGACATTTTCACCTGAAGTGTACAATCAGGCTGAAAATGCATTTAAAGCCATAAAAAGTTCATTTTGGCTCTCACACCTTAACTAAATGTTGTAGACTCAAACTTTTTGCTGTCATTAGTGTATGTTAGCAAAATGAAGATGATTCAAACATTAATTTCATTGTGCTTTTGCTCATTTTGAAGATTTTGACATTTTCACCTGAAGTGTACAATCAGGCTGAAAATGCATTTAAAGCCATAAAAAGTTCATTTTGGCTCTCACACCTTAACTAAATGTTGTAGACTCAAACTTTTTGCTGTCATTAGTGTATTTTAGCAAAATGAAGATGATTCAAGCATTAATTTCATTGTGCTTTTGCTCATTTTGAAGATTTTGACATTTTCACCTGAAGTGTACAATCAGGCTGAAAATGCATTTAAAGCCATAAAAAGTTAATTTTGGCTCTCACACCTTAACTAAATGTTGTAGACTCAAACTTTTTGCTGTCATTAGTGTATTTTAGCAAAATGAAGATGATTCAAGCATTAATTTCATTGTGCTTTTGCTCATTTTGAAGATTTTGACATTTTCACCTGAAGTGTACAATTAGGGGCTGAAAACGCGTTTAAAGCAATAAAAAGTTCATTTCGGCTCTCACACCTTAACTAAATGTTGTAGACTCAAACTTTTTGCTGTCATTAGTATATTTTAGCAAAATGAAGATGATTCAAGCATTAATTTTATTGTGCTTTTGCTCATTTTGAAGATTTTGACATTTTCACCTGAAGTGTACAATCGGGCTGAAAATGCATTTAAAGCCATAAAAAGTTCATTTTGGCTCTCACACCTTAACTAAATGTTGTAGACTCAAACTTTTTGCTGTCATTAGTGTATGTTAGCAAAATGAAGATGATTCAAGCATTAATTTCATTGTGCTTTTGCTCATTTTGAAGATTTTGACATTTTCACCTGAAGTGTACAATCAGGCTGAAAATGCATTTAAAGCCATAAAAAGTTCATTTTGGCTCTCACACCTTAACTAAATGTTGTAGACTCAAACTTTTTGCTGTCATTAGTGTATTTTAGCAAAATGAAGATGATTCAAGCATTAATTTCATTGTGCTTTTGCTCATTTTGAAGATTTTGACATTTTCACCTGAAGTGTACAATCAGGCTGAAAATGCATTTAAAGCCATAAAAAGTTCATTTTGGCTCTCACACCTTAACTAAATGTTGTAGACTCAAACTTTTTGCTGTCATTAGTGTATGTTAGCAAAATGAAGATGATTCAAGCATTAATTTCATTGTGCTTTTGCTCATTTTGAAGATTTTGACATTTTCACCTGAAGTGTACAATCAGGCTGAAAATGCATTTAAAGCCATAAAAAGTTCATTTTGGCTCTCACACCTTAACTAAATGTTGTAGACTCAAACTTTTTGCTGTCATTAGTGTATTTTAGCAAAATGAAGATGATTCAAGCATTAATTTCATTGTGCTTTTGCTCATTTTGAAGATTTTGACATTTTCACCTGAAGTGTACAATTAGGGGCTGAAAACGCGTTTAAAGCAATAAAAAGTTCATTTTGGCTCTCACACCTTAACTAAATGTTGTAGACTCAAACTTTTTGCTGTCATTAGTGTATTTTAGCAAAATGAAGATGATTCAAGCATTAATTTCATTGTGCTTTTGCTCATTTTGAAGATTTTGACATTTTCACCTGAAGTGTACAATTAGGGGCTGAAAACGCGTTTAAAGCAATAAAAAGTTCATTTTGGCTCTCACACCTTAACTAAATGTTGTAGACTCAAACTTTTTGCTGTCATTAGTATATTTTAGCAAAATGAAGATGATTCAAGCATTAATTTTATTGTGCTTTTGCTCATTTTGAAGATTTTGACATTTTCACCTGAAGTGTACAATCGGGCTGAAAATGCATTTAAAGCCATAAAAAGTTCATTTTGGCTCTCACACCTTAACTAAATGTTGTAGACTCAAACTTTTTGCTGTCATTAGTGTATTTTAGCAAAATGAAGATGATTCAAGCATTAATTTCATTGTGCTTTTGCTCATTTTGAAGATTTTGACATTTTCACCTGAAGTGTACAATTAGGGGCTGAAAACGCGTTTAAAGCAATAAAAAGTTCATTTTGGCTCTCACACCTTAACTAAATGTTGTAGACTCAAACTTTTTGCTGTCATTAGTATATTTTAGCAAAATGAAGATGATTCAAGCATTAATTTTATTGTGCTTTTGCTCATTTTGAAGATTTTGACATTTTCACCTGAAGTGTACAATCGGGCTGAAAATGCATTTAAAGCCATAAAAAGTTCATTTTGGCTCTCACACCTTAACTAAATGTTGTAGACTCAAACTTTTTGCTGTCATTAGTGTATTTTAGCAAAATGAAGATGATTCAAGCATTAATTTCATTGTGCTTTTGCTCATTTTGAAGATTTTGACATTTTCACCTGAAGTGTACAATTAGGGGCTGAAAACGCGTTTAAAGCAATAAAAAGTTCATTTTGGCTCTCACACCTTAACTAAATGTTGTAGACTCAAACTTTTTGCTGTCATTAGTGTATTTTAGCAAAATGAAGATGATTCAAGCATTAATTTCATTGTGCTTTTGCTCATTTTGAAGATTTTGACATTTTCACCTGAAGTGTACAATTAGGGGCTGAAAACGCGTTTAAAGCAATAAAAAGTTCATTTTGGCTCTCACACCTTAACTAAATGTTGTAGACTCAAACTTTTTGCTGTCATTAGTGTATGTTAGCAAAATGAAGATGATTCAAGAATTAATTTCATTGTGCTTTTGCTCATTTTGAAGATTTTGACATTTTCACCTGTAGTGTACAATCAGGCTGAAAATGCATTTAAAGCCATACAAAGTTCATTTTGGCTCTCACACCTTAACTAAATGTTGTAGACTCAAACTTTTTGCTGTCATTAGTGTATTTTAGCAAAATGAAGATGATTCAAGCATTAATTTCATTGTGCTTTTGCTCATTTTGAAGATTTTGACATTTTCACCTGAAGTGTACAATCAGGCTGAAAATGCATTTAAAGCCATAAAAAGTTCATTTTGGCTCTCACACCCTAACTAAATGTTGTAGACTCAAACTTTTTGCTGTCATTAGTGTATTTTAGCAAAATGAAGATGATTCAAGCATTAATTTCATTGTGCTTTTGCTCATTTTGAAGATTTTGACATTTTCACCTGAAGTGTACAATCAGGCTGAAAATGCATTTAAAGCCATAAAAAGTTAATTTTGGCTCTCACACCTTAACTAAATGTTGTAGACTCAAACTTTTTGCTGTCATTAGTGTATGTTAGCAAAATGAAGATGATTCAAACATTAATTTCATTGTGCTTTTGCTCATTTTGAAGATTTTGACATTTTCACCTGAAGTGTACAATCAGGCTGAAAATGCATTTAAAGCCATAAAAAGTTCATTTTGGCTCTCACACCTTAACTAAATGTTGTAGACTCAAACTTTTTGCTGTCATTAGTGTATTTTAGCAAAATGAAGATGATTCAAGCATTAATTTCATTGTGCTTTTGCTCATTTTGAAGATTTTGACATTTTCACCTGAAGTGTACAATTAGGGGCTGAAAACGCGTTTAAAGCAATAAAAAGTTCATTTAGGCTCTCACACCTTAACTAAATGTTGTAGACTCAAACTTTTTGCTGTCATTAGTATATTTTAGCAAAATGAAGATGATTCAAGCATTAATTTTATTGTGCTTTTGCTCATTTTGAAGATTTTGACATTTTCACCTGAAGTGTACAATTAGGGGCTGAAAACGCATTTAAAGCAATAAAAAGTTCATTTTGGCTCTCACACCTTAACTAAATGTTGTAGACTCAAACTTTTTGCTGTCATTAGTATATTTTAGCAAAATGAAGATGATTCAAGCATTAATTTTATTGTGCTTTTGCTCATTTTGAAGATTTTGACATTTTCACCTGAAGTGTACAATCGGGCTGAAAATGCATTTAAAGCCATAAAAGTTCATTTTGGCTCTCACACCTTAACTAAATGTTGTAGACTCAAACTTTTTGCTGTCATTAGTGTATTTTAGCAAAATGAAGATGATTCAAGCATTAATTTCATTGTGCTTTTGCTCATTTTGAAGATTTTGACATTTTCACCTGTAGTGTACAATCAGGCTGAAAATGCATTTAAAGCCATACAAAGTTCATTTTGGCTCTCACACCTTAACTAAATGTTGTAGACTCAAACTTTTTGCTGTCATTAGTGTATTTTAGCAAAATGAAGATGATTCAAGCATTAATTTCATTGTGCTTTTGCTCATTTTGAAGATTTTGACATTTTCACCTGAAGTGTACAATCAGGCTGAAAATGCATTTAAAGCCATAAAAAGTTCATTTTGGCTCTCACACCTTAACTAAATGTTGTAGACTCAAACTTTTTGCTGTCATTAGTGTATTTTAGCAAAATGAAGATGATTCAAGCATTAATTTCATTGTGCTTTTGCTCATTTTGAAGATTTTGACATTTTCACCTGAAGTGTACAATCAGGCTGAAAATGCATTTAAAGCCATAAAAAGTTCATTTTGGCTCTCACACCTTAACTAAATGTTGTAGACTCAAACTTTTTGCTGTCATTAGTGTATGTTAGCAAAATGAAGATGATTCAAACATTAATTTCATTGTGCTTTTGCTCATTTTGAAGATTTTGACATTTTCACCTGAAGTGTACAATCAGGCTGAAAATGCATTTAAAGCCATAAAAAGTTCATTTTGGCTCTCACACCTTAACTAAATGTTGTAGACTCAAACTTTTTGCTGTCATTAGTGTATTTTAGCAAAATGAAGATGATTCAAGCATTAATTTCATTGTGCTTTTGCTCATTTTGAAGATTTTGACATTTTCACCTGAAGTGTACAATCGGGCTGAAAATGCATTTAAAGCCATAAAAAGTTCATTTTGGCTCTCACACCTTAACTAAATGTTGTAGACTCAAACTTTTTGCTGTCATTAGTGTATGTTAGCAAAATGAAGATGATTCAAACATTAATTTCATTGTGCTTTTGCTCATTTTGAAGATTTTGACATTTTCACCTGAAGTGTACAATCAGGCTGAAAATGCATTTAAAGCCATAAAAAGTTCATTTTGGCTCTCACACCTTAACTAAATGTTGTAGACTCAAACTTTTTGCTGTCATTAGTGTATTTTAGCAAAATGAAGATGATTCAAGCATTAATTTCATTGTGCTTTTGCTCATTTTGAAGATTTTGACATTTTCACCTGAAGTGTACAATCAGGCTGAAAATGCATTTAAAGCCATAAAAAGTTCATTTTGGCTCTCACACCTTAACTAAATGTTGTAGACTCAAACTTTTTGCTGTCATTAGTGTATGTTAGCAAAATGAAGATGATTCAAACATTAATTTCATTGTGCTTTTGCTCATTTTGAAGATTTTGACATTTTCACCTGAAGTGTACAATCAGGCTGAAAATGCATTTAAAGCCATAAAAAGTTCATTTTGGCTCTCACACCTTAACTAAATGTTGTAGACTCAAACTTTTTGCTGTCATTAGTGTATTTTAGCAAAATGAAGATGATTCAAGCATTAATTTCATTGTGCTTTTGCTCATTTTGAAGATTTTGACATTTTCACCTGAAGTGTACAATCAGGCTGAAAATGCATTTAAAGCCATAAAAAGTTAATTTTGGCTCTCACACCTTAACTAAATGTTGTAGACTCAAACTTTTTGCTGTCATTAGTGTATTTTAGCAAAATGAAGATGATTCAAGCATTAATTTCATTGTGCTTTTGCTCATTTTGAAGATTTTGACATTTTCACCTGAAGTGTACAATTAGGGGCTGAAAACGCGTTTAAAGCAATAAAAAGTTCATTTTGGCTCTCACACCTTAACTAAATGTTGTAGACTCAAACTTTTTGCTGTCATTAGTATATTTTAGCAAAATGAAGATGATTCAAGCATTAATTTTATTGTGCTTTTGCTCATTTTGAAGATTTTGACATTTTCACCTGAAGTGTACAATCGGGCTGAAAATGCATTTAAAGCCATAAAAAGTTCATTTTGGCTCTCACACCTTAACTAAATGTTGTAGACTCAAACTTTTTGCTGTCATTAGTGTATGTTAGCTAAATGAAGATGATTCAAGCATTAATTTCATTGTGCTTTTGCTCATTTTGAAGATTTTGACATTTTCACCTGAAGTGTACAATCAGGCTGAAAATGCATTTAAAGCCATAAAAAGTTCATTTTGGCTCTCACACCTTAACTAAATGTTGTAGACTCAAACTTTTTGCTGTCATTAGTGTATTTTAGCAAAATGAAGATGATTCAAGCATTAATTTCATTGTGCTTTTGCTCATTTTGAAGATTTTGACATTTTCACCTGAAGTGTACAATCAGGCTGAAAATGCATTTAAAGCCATAAAAAGTTCATTTTGGCTCTCACACCTTAACTAAATGTTGTAGACTCAAACTTTTTGCTGTCATTAGTGTATGTTAGCAAAATGAAGATGATTCAAGCATTAATTTCATTGTGCTTTTGCTCATTTTGAAGATTTTGACATTTTCACCTGAAGTGTACAATCAGGCTGAAAATGCATTTAAAGCCATAAAAAGTTAATTTTGGCTCTCACACCTTAACTAAATGTTGTAGACTCAAACTTTTTGCTGTCATTAGTGTATTTTAGCAAAATGAAGATGATTCAAGCATTAATTTCATTGTGCTTTTGCTCATTTTGAAGATTTTGACATTTTCACCTGAAGTGTACAATTAGGGGCTGAAAACGCGTTTAAAGCAATAAAAAGTTCATTTTGGCTCTCACACCTTAACTAAATGTTGTAGACTCAAACTTTTTGCTGTCATTAGTATATTTTAGCAAAATGAAGATGATTCAAGCATTAATTTTATTGTGCTTTTGCTCATTTTGAAGATTTTGACATTTTCACCTGAAGTGTACAATCGGGCTGAAAATGCATTTAAAGCCATAAAAAGTTCATTTTGGCTCTCACACCTTAACTAAATGTTGTAGACTCAAACTTTTTGCTGTCATTAGTGTATTTTAGCAAAATGAAGATGATTCAAGCATTAATTTCATTGTGCTTTTGCTCATTTTGAAGATTTTGACATTTTCACCTGAAGTGTACAATTAGGGGCTGAAAACGCGTTTAAAGCAATAAAAAGTTCATTTTGGCTCTCACACCTTAACTAAATGTTGTAGACTCAAACTTTTTGCTGTCATTAGTGTATTTTAGCAAAATGAAGATGATTCAAGCATTAATTTCATTGTGCTTTTGCTCATTTTGAAGATTTTGACATTTTCACCTGAAGTGTACAATTAGGGGCTGAAAACGCGTTTAAAGCAATAAAAAGTTCATTTTGGCTCTCACACCTTAACTAAATGTTGTAGACTCAAACTTTTTGCTGTCATTAGTGTATGTTAGCAAAATGAAGATGATTCAAGAATTAATTTCATTGTGCTTTTGCTCATTTTGAAGATTTTGACATTTTCACCTGTAGTGTACAATCAGGCTGAAAATGCATTTAAAGCCATACAAAGTTCATTTTGGCTCTCACACCTTAACTAAATGTTGTAGACTCAAACTTTTTGCTGTCATTAGTGTATTTTAGCAAAATGAAGATGATTCAAGCATTAATTTCATTGTGCTTTTGCTCATTTTGAAGATTTTGACATTTTCACCTGAAGTGTACAATCAGGCTGAAAATGCATTTAAAGCCATAAAAAGTTCATTTTGGCTCTCACACCCTAACTAAATGTTGTAGACTCAAACTTTTTGCTGTCATTAGTGTATTTTAGCAAAATGAAGATGATTCAAGCATTAATTTCATTGTGCTTTTGCTCATTTTGAAGATTTTGACATTTTCACCTGAAGTGTACAATCAGGCTGAAAATGCATTTAAAGCCATAAAAAGTTAATTTTGGCTCTCACACCTTAACTAAATGTTGTAGACTCAAACTTTTTGCTGTCATTAGTGTATGTTAGCAAAATGAAGATGATTCAAACATTAATTTCATTGTGCTTTTGCTCATTTTGAAGATTTTGACATTTTCACCTGAAGTGTACAATCAGGCTGAAAATGCATTTAAAGCCATAAAAAGTTCATTTTGGCTCTCACACCTTAACTAAATGTTGTAGACTCAAACTTTTTGCTGTCATTAGTGTATTTTAGCAAAATGAAGATGATTCAAGCATTAATTTCATTGTGCTTTTGCTCATTTTGAAGATTTTGACATTTTCACCTGAAGTGTACAATTAGGGGCTGAAAACGCGTTTAAAGCAATAAAAAGTTCATTTAGGCTCTCACACCTTAACTAAATGTTGTAGACTCAAACTTTTTGCTGTCATTAGTATATTTTAGCAAAATGAAGATGATTCAAGCATTAATTTTATTGTGCTTTTGCTCATTTTGAAGATTTTGACATTTTCACCTGAAGTGTACAATTAGGGGCTGAAAACGCATTTAAAGCAATAAAAAGTTCATTTTGGCTCTCACACCTTAACTAAATGTTGTAGACTCAAACTTTTTGCTGTCATTAGTATATTTTAGCAAAATGAAGATGATTCAAGCATTAATTTTATTGTGCTTTTGCTCATTTTGAAGATTTTGACATTTTCACCTGAAGTGTACAATCGGGCTGAAAATGCATTTAAAGCCATAAAAGTTCATTTTGGCTCTCACACCTTAACTAAATGTTGTAGACTCAAACTTTTTGCTGTCATTAGTGTATTTTAGCAAAATGAAGATGATTCAAGCATTAATTTCATTGTGCTTTTGCTCATTTTGAAGATTTTGACATTTTCACCTGTAGTGTACAATCAGGCTGAAAATGCATTTAAAGCCATACAAAGTTCATTTTGGCTCTCACACCTTAACTAAATGTTGTAGACTCAAACTTTTTGCTGTCATTAGTGTATTTTAGCAAAATGAAGATGATTCAAGCATTAATTTCATTGTGCTTTTGCTCATTTTGAAGATTTTGACATTTTCACCTGAAGTGTACAATCAGGCTGAAAATGCATTTAAAGCCATAAAAAGTTCATTTTGGCTCTCACACCTTAACTAAATGTTGTAGACTCAAACTTTTTGCTGTCATTAGTGTATTTTAGCAAAATGAAGATGATTCAAGCATTAATTTCATTGTGCTTTTGCTCATTTTGAAGATTTTGACATTTTCACCTGAAGTGTACAATCAGGCTGAAAATGCATTTAAAGCCATAAAAAGTTCATTTTGGCTCTCACACCTTAACTAAATGTTGTAGACTCAAACTTTTTGCTGTCATTAGTGTATGTTAGCAAAATGAAGATGATTCAAACATTAATTTCATTGTGCTTTTGCTCATTTTGAAGATTTTGACATTTTCACCTGAAGTGTACAATCAGGCTGAAAATGCATTTAAAGCCATAAAAAGTTCATTTTGGCTCTCACACCTTAACTAAATGTTGTAGACTCAAACTTTTTGCTGTCATTAGTGTATTTTAGCAAAATGAAGATGATTCAAGCATTAATTTCATTGTGCTTTTGCTCATTTTGAAGATTTTGACATTTTCACCTGAAGTGTACAATCGGGCTGAAAATGCATTTAAAGCCATAAAAAGTTCATTTTGGCTCTCACACCTTAACTAAATGTTGTAGACTCAAACTTTTTGCTGTCATTAGTGTATGTTAGCAAAATGAAGATGATTCAAACATTAATTTCATTGTGCTTTTGCTCATTTTGAAGATTTTGACATTTTCACCTGAAGTGTACAATCAGGCTGAAAATGCATTTAAAGCCATAAAAAGTTCATTTTGGCTCTCACACCTTAACTAAATGTTGTAGACTCAAACTTTTTGCTGTCATTAGTGTATTTTAGCAAAATGAAGATGATTCAAGCATTAATTTCATTGTGCTTTTGCTCATTTTGAAGATTTTGACATTTTCACCTGAAGTGTACAATCAGGCTGAAAATGCATTTAAAGCCATAAAAAGTTCATTTTGGCTCTCACACCTTAACTAAATGTTGTAGACTCAAACTTTTTGCTGTCATTAGTGTATGTTAGCAAAATGAAGATGATTCAAACATTAATTTCATTGTGCTTTTGCTCATTTTGAAGATTTTGACATTTTCACCTGAAGTGTACAATCAGGCTGAAAATGCATTTAAAGCCATAAAAAGTTCATTTTGGCTCTCACACCTTAACTAAATGTTGTAGACTCAAACTTTTTGCTGTCATTAGTGTATTTTAGCAAAATGAAGATGATTCAAGCATTAATTTCATTGTGCTTTTGCTCATTTTGAAGATTTTGACATTTTCACCTGAAGTGTACAATCAGGCTGAAAATGCATTTAAAGCCATAAAAAGTTAATTTTGGCTCTCACACCTTAACTAAATGTTGTAGACTCAAACTTTTTGCTGTCATTAGTGTATTTTAGCAAAATGAAGATGATTCAAGCATTAATTTCATTGTGCTTTTGCTCATTTTGAAGATTTTGACATTTTCACCTGAAGTTTACAATTAGGGGCTGAAAACGCGTTTAAAGCAATAAAAAGTTCATTTTGGCTCTCACACCTTAACTAAATGTTGTAGACTCAAACTTTTTGCTGTCATTAGTATATTTTAGCAAAATGAAGATGATTCAAGCATTAATTTTATTGTGCTTTTGCTCATTTTGAAGATTTTGACATTTTCACCTGAAGTGTACAATCGGGCTGAAAATGCATTTAAAGCCATAAAAAGTTCATTTTGGCTCTCACACCTTAACTAAATGTTGTAGACTCAAACTTTTTGCTGTCATTAGTGTATGTTAGCTAAATGAAGATGATTCAAGCATTAATTTCATTGTGCTTTTGCTCATTTTGAAGATTTTGACATTTTCACCTGAAGTGTACAATCAGGCTGAAAATGCATTTAAAGCCATAAAAAGTTCATTTTGGCTCTCACACCTTAACTAAATGTTGTAGACTCAAACTTTTTGCTGTCATTAGTGTATTTTAGCAAAATGAAGATGATTCAAGCATTAATTTCATTGTGCTTTTGCTCATTTTGAAGATTTTGACATTTTCACCTGAAGTGTACAATCAGGCTGAAAATGCATTTAAAGCCATAAAAAGTTCATTTTGGCTCTCACACCTTAACTAAATGTTGTAGACTCAAACTTTTTGCTGTCATTAGTGTATGTTAGCAAAATGAAGATGATTCAAGCATTAATTTCATTGTGCTTTTGCTCATTTTGAAGATTTTGACATTTTCACCTGAAGTGTACAATCAGGCTGAAAATGCATTTAAAGCCATAAAAAGTTAATTTTGGCTCTCACACCTTAACTAAATGTTGTAGACTCAAACTTTTTGCTGTCATTAGTGTATTTTAGCAAAATGAAGATGATTCAAGCATTAATTTCATTGTGCTTTTGCTCATTTTGAAGATTTTGACATTTTCACCTGAAGTGTACAATTAGGGGCTGAAAACGCGTTTAAAGCAATAAAAAGTTCATTTTGGCTCTCACACCTTAACTAAATGTTGTAGACTCAAACTTTTTGCTGTCATTAGTATATTTTAGCAAAATGAAGATGATTCAAGCATTAATTTTATTGTGCTTTTGCTCATTTTGAAGATTTTGACATTTTCACCTGAAGTGTACAATCGGGCTGAAAATGCATTTAAAGCCATAAAAAGTTCATTTTGGCTCTCACACCTTAACTAAATGTTGTAGACTCAAACTTTTTGCTGTCATTAGTGTATTTTAGCAAAATGAAGATGATTCAAGCATTAATTTCATTGTGCTTTTGCTCATTTTGAAGATTTTGACATTTTCACCTGAAGTGTACAATTAGGGGCTGAAAACGCGTTTAAAGCAATAAAAAGTTCATTTTGGCTCTCACACCTTAACTAAATGTTGTAGACTCAAACTTTTTGCTGTCATTAGTGTATTTTAGCAAAATGAAGATGATTCAAGCATTAATTTCATTGTGCTTTTGCTCATTTTGAAGATTTTGACATTTTCACCTGAAGTGTACAATTAGGGGCTGAAAACGCGTTTAAAGCAATAAAAAGTTCATTTTGGCTCTCACACCTTAACTAAATGTTGTAGACTCAAACTTTTTGCTGTCATTAGTGTATGTTAGCAAAATGAAGATGATTCAAGAATTAATTTCATTGTGCTTTTGCTCATTTTGAAGATTTTGACATTTTCACCTGTAGTGTACAATCAGGCTGAAAATGCATTTAAAGCCATACAAAGTTCATTTTGGCTCTCACACCTTAACTAAATGTTGTAGACTCAAACTTTTTGCTGTCATTAGTGTATTTTAGCAAAATGAAGATGATTCAAGCATTAATTTCATTGTGCTTTTGCTCATTTTGAAGATTTTGACATTTTCACCTGAAGTGTACAATCAGGCTGAAAATGCATTTAAAGCCATAAAAAGTTCATTTTGGCTCTCACACCCTAACTAAATGTTGTAGACTCAAACTTTTTGCTGTCATTAGTGTATTTTAGCAAAATGAAGATGATTCAAGCATTAATTTCATTGTGCTTTTGCTCATTTTGAAGATTTTGACATTTTCACCTGAAGTGTACAATCAGGCTGAAAATGCATTTAAAGCCATAAAAAGTTAATTTTGGCTCTCACACCTTAACTAAATGTTGTAGACTCAAACTTTTTGCTGTCATTAGTGTATGTTAGCAAAATGAAGATGATTCAAACATTAATTTCATTGTGCTTTTGCTCATTTTGAAGATTTTGACATTTTCACCTGAAGTGTACAATCAGGCTGAAAATGCATTTAAAGCCATAAAAAGTTCATTTTGGCTCTCACACCTTAACTAAATGTTGTAGACTCAAACTTTTTGCTGTCATTAGTGTATTTTAGCAAAATGAAGATGATTCAAGCATTAATTTCATTGTGCTTTTGCTCATTTTGAAGATTTTGACATTTTCACCTGAAGTGTACAATTAGGGGCTGAAAACGCGTTTAAAGCAATAAAAAGTTCATTTTGGCTCTCACACCTTAACTAAATGTTGTAGACTCAAACTTTTTGCTGTCATTAGTATATTTTAGCAAAATGAAGATGATTCAAGCATTAATTTTATTGTGCTTTTGCTCATTTTGAAGATTTTGACATTTTCACCTGAAGTGTACAATCGGGCTGAAAATGCATTTAAAGCCATAAAAAGTTCATTTTGGCTCTCACACCTTAACTAAATGTTGTAGACTCAAACTTTTTGCTGTCATTAGTGTATGTTAGCAAAATGAAGATGATTCAAGCATTAATTTCATTGTGCTTTTGCTCATTTTGAAGATTTTGACATTTTCACCTGAAGTGTACAATCAGGCTGAAAATGCATTTAAAGCCATAAAAAGTTCATTTTGGCTCTCACACCTTAACTAAATGTTGTAGACTCAAACTTTTTGCTGTCATTAGTGTATTTTAGCAAAATGAAGATGATTCAAGCATTAATTTCATTGTGCTTTTGCTCATTTTGAAGATTTTGACATTTTCACCTGAAGTGTACAATTAGGGGCTGAAAACGCGTTTAAAGCAATAAAAAGTTCATTTTGGCTCTCACACCTTAACTAAATGTTGTAGACTCAAACTTTTTGCTGTCATTAGTGTATGTTAGCTAAATGAAGATGATTCAAGCATTAATTTCATTGTGCTTTTGCTCATTTTGAAGATTTTGACATTTTCACCTGAAGTGTACAATCAGGCTGAAAATGCATTTAAAGCCATAAAAAGTTCATTTTGGCTCTCACACCCTAACTAAATGTTGTAGACTCAAACTTTTTGCTGTCATTAGTGTATTTTAGCAAAATGAAGATGATTCAAGCATTAATTTCATTGTGCTTTTGCTCATTTTGAAGATTTTGACATTTTCACCTGAAGTGTACAATCAGGCTGAAAATGCATTTAAAGCCATAAAAAGTTAATTTTGGCTCTCACACCTTAACTAAATGTTGTAGACTCAAACTTTTTGCTGTCATTAGTGTATGTTAGCAAAATGAAGATGATTCAAACATTAATTTCATTGTGCTTTTGCTCATTTTGAAGATTTTGACATTTTCACCTGAAGTGTACAATCAGGCTGAAAATGCATTTAAAGCCATAAAAAGTTCATTTTGGCTCTCACACCTTAACTAAATGTTGTAGACTCAAACTTTTTGCTGTCATTAGTGTATTTTAGCAAAATGAAGATGATTCAAGCATTAATTTCATTGTGCTTTTGCTCATTTTGAAGATTTTGACATTTTCACCTGAAGTGTACAATTAGGGGCTGAAAACGCGTTTAAAGCAATAAAAAGTTCATTTAGGCTCTCACACCTTAACTAAATGTTGTAGACTCAAACTTTTTGCTGTCATTAGTATATTTTAGCAAAATGAAGATGATTCAAGCATTAATTTTATTGTGCTTTTGCTCATTTTGAAGATTTTGACATTTTCACCTGAAGTGTACAATTAGGGGCTGAAAACGCATTTAAAGCAATAAAAAGTTCATTTTGGCTCTCACACCTTAACTAAATGTTGTAGACTCAAACTTTTTGCTGTCATTAGTATATTTTAGCAAAATGAAGATGATTCAAGCATTAATTTTATTGTGCTTTTGCTCATTTTGAAGATTTTGACATTTTCACCTGAAGTGTACAATCGGGCTGAAAATGCATTTAAAGCCATAAAAGTTCATTTTGGCTCTCACACCTTAACTAAATGTTGTAGACTCAAACTTTTTGCTGTCATTAGTGTATTTTAGCAAAATGAAGATGATTCAAGCATTAATTTCATTGTGCTTTTGCTCATTTTGAAGATTTTGACATTTTCACCTGTAGTGTACAATCAGGCTGAAAATGCATTTAAAGCCATACAAAGTTCATTTTGGCTCTCACACCTTAACTAAATGTTGTAGACTCAAACTTTTTGCTGTCATTAGTGTATTTTAGCAAAATGAAGATGATTCAAGCATTAATTTCATTGTGCTTTTGCTCATTTTGAAGATTTTGACATTTTCACCTGAAGTGTACAATCAGGCTGAAAATGCATTTAAAGCCATAAAAAGTTCATTTTGGCTCTCACACCTTAACTAAATGTTGTAGACTCAAACTTTTTGCTGTCATTAGTGTATTTTAGCAAAATGAAGATGATTCAAGCATTAATTTCATTGTGCTTTTGCTCATTTTGAAGATTTTGACATTTTCACCTGAAGTGTACAATCAGGCTGAAAATGCATTTAAAGCCATAAAAAGTTCATTTTGGCTCTCACACCTTAACTAAATGTTGTAGACTCAAACTTTTTGCTGTCATTAGTGTATGTTAGCAAAATGAAGATGATTCAAACATTAATTTCATTGTGCTTTTGCTCATTTTGAAGATTTTGACATTTTCACCTGAAGTGTACAATCAGGCTGAAAATGCATTTAAAGCCATAAAAAGTTCATTTTGGCTCTCACACCTTAACTAAATGTTGTAGACTCAAACTTTTTGCTGTCATTAGTGTATTTTAGCAAAATGAAGATGATTCAAGCATTAATTTCATTGTGCTTTTGCTCATTTTGAAGATTTTGACATTTTCACCTGAAGTGTACAATCGGGCTGAAAATGCATTTAAAGCCATAAAAAGTTCATTTTGGCTCTCACACCTTAACTAAATGTTGTAGACTCAAACTTTTTGCTGTCATTAGTGTATGTTAGCAAAATGAAGATGATTCAAACATTAATTTCATTGTGCTTTTGCTCATTTTGAAGATTTTGACATTTTCACCTGAAGTGTACAATCAGGCTGAAAATGCATTTAAAGCCATAAAAAGTTCATTTTGGCTCTCACACCTTAACTAAATGTTGTAGACTCAAACTTTTTGCTGTCATTAGTGTATTTTAGCAAAATGAAGATGATTCAAGCATTAATTTCATTGTGCTTTTGCTCATTTTGAAGATTTTGACATTTTCACCTGAAGTGTACAATCAGGCTGAAAATGCATTTAAAGCCATAAAAAGTTCATTTTGGCTCTCACACCTTAACTAAATGTTGTAGACTCAAACTTTTTGCTGTCATTAGTGTATGTTAGCAAAATGAAGATGATTCAAACATTAATTTCATTGTGCTTTTGCTCATTTTGAAGATTTTGACATTTTCACCTGAAGTGTACAATCAGGCTGAAAATGCATTTAAAGCCATAAAAAGTTCATTTTGGCTCTCACACCTTAACTAAATGTTGTAGACTCAAACTTTTTGCTGTCATTAGTGTATTTTAGCAAAATGAAGATGATTCAAGCATTAATTTCATTGTGCTTTTGCTCATTTTGAAGATTTTGACATTTTCACCTGAAGTGTACAATCAGGCTGAAAATGCATTTAAAGCCATAAAAAGTTAATTTTGGCTCTCACACCTTAACTAAATGTTGTAGACTCAAACTTTTTGCTGTCATTAGTGTATTTTAGCAAAATGAAGATGATTCAAGCATTAATTTCATTGTGCTTTTGCTCATTTTGAAGATTTTGACATTTTCACCTGAAGTTTACAATTAGGGGCTGAAAACGCGTTTAAAGCAATAAAAAGTTCATTTTGGCTCTCACACCTTAACTAAATGTTGTAGACTCAAACTTTTTGCTGTCATTAGTATATTTTAGCAAAATGAAGATGATTCAAGCATTAATTTTATTGTGCTTTTGCTCATTTTGAAGATTTTGACATTTTCACCTGAAGTGTACAATCGGGCTGAAAATGCATTTAAAGCCATAAAAAGTTCATTTTGGCTCTCACACCTTAACTAAATGTTGTAGACTCAAACTTTTTGCTGTCATTAGTGTATGTTAGCTAAATGAAGATGATTCAAGCATTAATTTCATTGTGCTTTTGCTCATTTTGAAGATTTTGACATTTTCACCTGAAGTGTACAATCAGGCTGAAAATGCATTTAAAGCCATAAAAAGTTCATTTTGGCTCTCACACCTTAACTAAATGTTGTAGACTCAAACTTTTTGCTGTCATTAGTGTATTTTAGCAAAATGAAGATGATTCAAGCATTAATTTCATTGTGCTTTTGCTCATTTTGAAGATTTTGACATTTTCACCTGAAGTGTACAATCAGGCTGAAAATGCATTTAAAGCCATAAAAAGTTCATTTTGGCTCTCACACCTTAACTAAATGTTGTAGACTCAAACTTTTTGCTGTCATTAGTGTATGTTAGCAAAATGAAGATGATTCAAGCATTAATTTCATTGTGCTTTTGCTCATTTTGAAGATTTTGACATTTTCACCTGAAGTGTACAATCAGGCTGAAAATGCATTTAAAGCCATAAAAAGTTAATTTTGGCTCTCACACCTTAACTAAATGTTGTAGACTCAAACTTTTTGCTGTCATTAGTGTATTTTAGCAAAATGAAGATGATTCAAGCATTAATTTCATTGTGCTTTTGCTCATTTTGAAGATTTTGACATTTTCACCTGAAGTGTACAATTAGGGGCTGAAAACGCGTTTAAAGCAATAAAAAGTTCATTTTGGCTCTCACACCTTAACTAAATGTTGTAGACTCAAACTTTTTGCTGTCATTAGTGTATTTTAGCAAAATGAAGATGATTCAAGCATTAATTTCATTGTGCTTTTGCTCATTTTGAAGATTTTGACATTTTCACCTGAAGTGTACAATTAGGGGCTGAAAACGCGTTTAAAGCAATAAAAAGTTCATTTTGGCTCTCACACCTTAACTAAATGTTGTAGACTCAAACTTTTTGCTGTCATTAGTATATTTTAGCAAAATGAAGATGATTCAAGCATTAATTTTATTGTGCTTTTGCTCATTTTGAAGATTTTGACATTTTCACCTGAAGTGTACAATCGGGCTGAAAATGCATTTAAAGCCATAAAAAGTTCATTTTGGCTCTCACACCTTAACTAAATGTTGTAGACTCAAACTTTTTGCTGTCATTAGTGTATTTTAGCAAAATGAAGATGATTCAAGCATTAATTTCATTGTGCTTTTGCTCATTTTGAAGATTTTGACATTTTCACCTGAAGTGTACAATTAGGGGCTGAAAACGCGTTTAAAGCAATAAAAAGTTCATTTTGGCTCTCACACCTTAACTAAATGTTGTAGACTCAAACTTTTTGCTGTCATTAGTATATTTTAGCAAAATGAAGATGATTCAAGCATTAATTTTATTGTGCTTTTGCTCATTTTGAAGATTTTGACATTTTCACCTGAAGTGTACAATCGGGCTGAAAATGCATTTAAAGCCATAAAAAGTTCATTTTGGCTCTCACACCTTAACTAAATGTTGTAGACTCAAACTTTTTGCTGTCATTAGTGTATTTTAGCAAAATGAAGATGATTCAAGCATTAATTTCATTGTGCTTTTGCTCATTTTGAAGATTTTGACATTTTCACCTGAAGTGTACAATTAGGGGCTGAAAACGCGTTTAAAGCAATAAAAAGTTCATTTTGGCTCTCACACCTTAACTAAATGTTGTAGACTCAAACTTTTTGCTGTCATTAGTGTATTTTAGCAAAATGAAGATGATTCAAGCATTAATTTCATTGTGCTTTTGCTCATTTTGAAGATTTTGACATTTTCACCTGAAGTGTACAATTAGGGGCTGAAAACGCGTTTAAAGCAATAAAAAGTTCATTTTGGCTCTCACACCTTAACTAAATGTTGTAGACTCAAACTTTTTGCTGTCATTAGTGTATGTTAGCAAAATGAAGATGATTCAAGAATTAATTTCATTGTGCTTTTGCTCATTTTGAAGATTTTGACATTTTCACCTGTAGTGTACAATCAGGCTGAAAATGCATTTAAAGCCATACAAAGTTCATTTTGGCTCTCACACCTTAACTAAATGTTGTAGACTCAAACTTTTTGCTGTCATTAGTGTATTTTAGCAAAATGAAGATGATTCAAGCATTAATTTCATTGTGCTTTTGCTCATTTTGAAGATTTTGACATTTTCACCTGAAGTGTACAATCAGGCTGAAAATGCATTTAAAGCCATAAAAAGTTCATTTTGGCTCTCACACCCTAACTAAATGTTGTAGACTCAAACTTTTTGCTGTCATTAGTGTATTTTAGCAAAATGAAGATGATTCAAGCATTAATTTCATTGTGCTTTTGCTCATTTTGAAGATTTTGACATTTTCACCTGAAGTGTACAATCAGGCTGAAAATGCATTTAAAGCCATAAAAAGTTAATTTTGGCTCTCACACCTTAACTAAATGTTGTAGACTCAAACTTTTTGCTGTCATTAGTGTATGTTAGCAAAATGAAGATGATTCAAACATTAATTTCATTGTGCTTTTGCTCATTTTGAAGATTTTGACATTTTCACCTGAAGTGTACAATCAGGCTGAAAATGCATTTAAAGCCATAAAAAGTTCATTTTGGCTCTCACACCTTAACTAAATGTTGTAGACTCAAACTTTTTGCTGTCATTAGTGTATTTTAGCAAAATGAAGATGATTCAAGCATTAATTTCATTGTGCTTTTGCTCATTTTGAAGATTTTGACATTTTCACCTGAAGTGTACAATTAGGGGCTGAAAACGCGTTTAAAGCAATAAAAAGTTCATTTTGGCTCTCACACCTTAACTAAATGTTGTAGACTCAAACTTTTTGCTGTCATTAGTATATTTTAGCAAAATGAAGATGATTCAAGCATTAATTTTATTGTGCTTTTGCTCATTTTGAAGATTTTGACATTTTCACCTGAAGTGTACAATCGGGCTGAAAATGCATTTAAAGCCATAAAAAGTTCATTTTGGCTCTCACACCTTAACTAAATGTTGTAGACTCAAACTTTTTGCTGTCATTAGTGTATGTTAGCAAAATGAAGATGATTCAAGCATTAATTTCATTGTGCTTTTGCTCATTTTGAAGATTTTGACATTTTCACCTGAAGTGTACAATCAGGCTGAAAATGCATTTAAAGCCATAAAAAGTTCATTTTGGCTCTCACACCTTAACTAAATGTTGTAGACTCAAACTTTTTGCTGTCATTAGTGTATTTTAGCAAAATGAAGATGATTCAAGCATTAATTTCATTGTGCTTTTGCTCATTTTGAAGATTTTGACATTTTCACCTGAAGTGTACAATTAGGGGCTGAAAACGCGTTTAAAGCAATAAAAAGTTCATTTTGGCTCTCACACCTTAACTAAATGTTGTAGACTCAAACTTTTTGCTGTCATTAGTGTATGTTAGCTAAATGAAGATGATTCAAGCATTAATTTCATTGTGCTTTTGCTCATTTTGAAGATTTTGACATTTTCACCTGAAGTGTACAATCAGGCTGAAAATGCATTTAAAGCCATAAAAAGTTCATTTTGGCTCTCACACCTTAACTAAATGTTGTAGACTCAAACTTTTTGCTGTCATTAGTGTATTTTAGCAAAATGAAGATGATTCAAGCATTAATTTCATTGTGCTTTTGCTCATTTTGAAGATTTTGACATTTTCACCTGAAGTGTACAATCAGGCTGAAAATGCATTTAAAGCCATAAAAAGTTCATTTTGGCTCTCACACCTTAACTAAATGTTGTAGACTCAAACTTTTTGCTGTCATTAGTGTATGTTAGCAAAATGAAGATGATTCAAGCATTAATTTCATTGTGCTTTTGCTCATTTTGAAGATTTTGACATTTTCACCTGAAGTGTACAATCAGGCTGAAAATGCATTTAAAGCCATAAAAAGTTAATTTTGGCTCTCACACCTTAACTAAATGTTGTAGACTCAAACTTTTTGCTGTCATTAGTATATTTTAGCAAAATGAAGATGATTCAAGCATTAATTTTATTGTGCTTTGCTCATTTTGAAGATTTTGACATTTTCACCTGAAGTGTACAATCGGGCTGAAAATGCATTTAAAGCCATAAAAAGTTCATTTTGGCTCTCACACCTTAACTAAATGTTGTAGACTCAAACTTTTTGCTGTCATTAGTGTATGTTAGCAAAATGAAGATGATTCAAGCATTAATTTCATTGTGCTTTTGCTCATTTTGAAGATTTTGACATTTTCACCTGAAGTGTACAATCAGGCTGAAAATGCATTTAAAGCCATAAAAAGTTCATTTTGGCTCTCACACCTTAACTAAATGTTGTAGACTCAAACTTTTTGCTGTCATTAGTGTATTTTAGCAAAATGAAGATGATTCAAGCATTAATTTCATTGTGCTTTTGCTCATTTTGAAGATTTTGACATTTTCACCTGAAGTGTACAATTAGGGGCTGAAAACGCGTTTAAAGCAATAAAAAGTTCATTTTGGCTCTCACACCTTAACTAAAATGTTGTAGACTCAAACTTTTTGCTGTCATTAGTGTATGTTAGCTAAATGAAGATGATTCAAGCATTAATTTCATTGTGCTTTTGCTCATTTTGAAGATTTTGACATTTTCACCTGAAGTGTACAATCAGGCTGAAAATGCATTTAAAGCCATAAAAAGTTCATTTTGGCTCTCACACCTTAACTAAATGTTGTAGACTCAAACTTTTTGCTGTCATTAGTGTATTTTAGCAAAATGAAGATGATTCAAGCATTAATTTCATTGTGCTTTTGCTCATTTTGAAGATTTTGACATTTTCACCTGAAGTGTACAATCAGGCTGAAAATGCATTTAAAGCCATAAAAAGTTCATTTTGGCTCTCACACCTTAACTAAATGTTGTAGACTCAAACTTTTTGCTGTCATTAGTGTATGTTAGCAAAATGAAGATGATTCAAGCATTAATTTCATTGTGCTTTTGCTCATTTTGAAGATTTTGACATTTTCACCTGAAGTGTACAATCAGGCTGAAAATGCATTTAAAGCCATAAAAAGTTAATTTTGGCTCTCACACCTTAACTAAATGTTGTAGACTCAAACTTTTTGCTGTCATTAGTGTATTTTAGCAAAATGAAGATGATTCAAGCATTAATTTCATTGTGCTTTTCTCATTTTGAAGATTTTGACATTTTCACCTGAAGTGTACAATTAGGGGCTGAAAACGCGTTTAAAGCAATAAAAAGTTCATTTTGGCTCTCACACCTTAACTAAATGTTGTAGACTCAAACTTTTTGCTGTCATTAGTATATTTTAGCAAAATGAAGATGATTCAAGCATTAATTTTATTGTGCTTTTCTCATTTTGAAGATTTTGACATTTTCACCTGAAGTGTACAATCGGGCTGAAAATGCATTTAAAGCCATAAAAAGTTCATTTTGGCTCTCACACCTTAACTAAATGTTGTAGACTCCAAACTTTTTGCTGTCATTAGTGTATTTTAGCAAAATGAAGATGATTCAAGCATTAATTTCATTGTGCTTTTGCTCATTTTGAAGATTTTGACATTTTCACCTGAAGTGTACAATTAGGGGCTGAAAACGCGTTTAAAGCAATAAAAAGTTCATTTTGGCTCTCACACCTTAACTAAATGTTGTAGACTCAAACTTTTTGCTGTCATTAGTGTATGTTAGCAAAATGAAGATGATTCAAGCATTAATTTCATTGTGCTTTTGCTCATTTTGAAGATTTTGACATTTTCACCTGAAGTGTACAATCAGGCTGAAAATGCATTTAAAGCCATAAAAAGTTAATTTTGGCTCTCACACCTTAACTAAATGTTGTAGACTCAAACTTTTTGCTTGTCATTAGTGTATGTTAGCAAAATGAAGATGATTCAAGCATTAATTTCATTGTGCTTTTGCTCATTTTGAAGATTTTGACATTTTCACCTGAAGTGTACAATCAGGGCTGAAAATGCATTTAAAGCCATAAAAAGTTCATTTTGGCTCTCACACCTTAACTAAATGTTGTAGACTCAAACTTTTGCTGTCATTAGTGTATTTTAGCAAAATGAAGATGATTCAAGCATTAATTTCATTGTGCTTTTGCTCATTTTGAAGATTTTGACATTTTCACCTGAAGTGTACAATAGGGGCTGAAAACGCTTTTAAAGCAATAAAAAGTTCATTTTGGCTCTCACACCTTAACTAAATGTTGTAGACTCAAACTTTTTGCTGTCATTAGTGTATTTTAGCAAAATGAAGATGATTCAAGCATTAATTTTCATTGTGCTTTTGCTCATTTTGAAGATTTTGACATTTTCACCTGAAGTGTACAATCAGGGCTGAAAATGCATTTAAAGCATAAAAAGTTCATTTTGGCTCTCACACCTTAACTAAATGTTGTAGACTCAAACTTTTTGCTGTCATTAGTGTATGTTAGCAAAATGAAGATGATTCAAGCAGTAATTTCATTGTGCTTTTGCTCATTTTGAAGATTTTGACATTTTCACCTGAAGTGTACAATCAGGCTGAAAATGCATTTAAAGCCATAAAAAGTTCATTTTGGCTCTCACACCTTAACTAAATGTTGTAGACTCAAACTTTTTGCTGTCATTAGTGTATTTTAGCAAAATGAAGATGATTCAAGCATTAATTTCATTGTGCTTTTGCTCATTTTGAAGATTTTGACATTTTCACCTGAAGTGTACAATCAGGCTGAAAATGCATCTTAAAGCCATAAAAAAGTTCATTTTGGCTCTCACACCTTAACTAAATGTTGTAGACTCAAACTTTTTGCTGTCATTAGTGTATGTTAGCAAAATGAAGATGATTCAAGCATTAATTTCATTGTGCTTTTGCTCATTTTGAAGATTTTGACATTTTCACCTGAAGTGTACAATCAGGGCTGAAAATGCATTTAAAGCCATAAAAAGTTCATTTTGGCTCTCACACCTTAACTAAATGTTGTAGACTCAAACTTTTTGCTGTCATTAGTGTATTTTAGCAAAATGAAGATGATTCAAGCATTAATTTCATTGTGCTTTTGCTCATTTTGAAGATTTTGACATTTTCACCTGAAGTGTACAATTAGGGCTGAAAATGCAGTTTAAAGCAATAAAAAGTTCATTTTGGCTCTCACACCTTAACTAAATGTTGTAGACTCAAACTTTTTGCTGTCATTAGTGTATTTTAGCAAAATGAAGATGATTCAAGCATTAATTTTATTGTGCTTTTGCTCATTTTGAAGATTTTGACATTTTCACCTGAAGTGTACAATCAGGGCTGAAAATGCATTTAAAGCCATAAAAAGTTCATTTTGGCTCTCACACCTTAACTAAATGTTGTAGGACTCAAACTTTTTGCTTGTCATTAGTGTATTTTAGCTAAATGAAGATGATTCAAGCATTAATTTCATTGTGCTTTTGCTCATTTTGAAGATTTTGACATTTTCACCTGAAGTGTACAATTAGGCTGAAAATGCATTTAAAGCCCTAAAAAGTTCATTTTGGCTCTCACACCTTAACTAAATGTTGTAGACTCAAACTTTTTTGCTGTCATTAGTGTATTTTTAGCAAAATGAAGATGATTCACAGCATTAAATTTCATTGTGCTTTTGCTCATTTTGAAGATTTTGACATTTTCACCTGAAGTGTACAATCAGGCTGAAAATGCATTTAAAGCCATAAAAAGTTCATTTT
>NW_028233551.1:0-50953 GCF_054856555.1 Leptonotus elevatus | reverse complement strand
TTATTGTGCTTTTGCTCATTTTGAAGATTTTGACATTTTCACCTGAAGTGTACAATCGGGCTGAAAATGCATTTAAAGCCATAAAAAGTTCATTTTGGCTCTCACACCTTAACTAAATGTTGTAGACTCAAACTTTTTGCTGTCATTAGTGTATGTTAGCAAAATGAAGATGATTCAAGCATTAATTTCATTGTGCTTTTGCTCATTTTGAAGATTTTGACATTTTCACCTGAAGTGTACAATCAGGCTGAAAATGCATTTAAAGCCATAAAAAGTTCATTTTGGCTCTCACACCTTAACTAAATGTTGTAGACTCAAACTTTTTGCTGTCATTAGTGTATTTTAGCAAAATGAAGATGATTCAAGCATTAATTTCATTGTGCTTTTGCTCATTTTGAAGATTTTGACATTTTCACCTGAAGTGTACAATTAGGGGCTGAAAACGCGTTTAAAGCAATAAAAAGTTCATTTTGGCTCTCACACCTTAACTAAATGTTGTAGACTCAAACTTTTTGCTGTCATTAGTATATTTTAGCAAAATGAAGATGATTCAAGCATTCATTTTATTGTGCTTTTGCTCATTTTGAAGATTTTGACATTTTCACCTGAAGTGTACAATCGGGCTGAAAATGCATTTAAAGCCATAAAAAGTTCATTTTGGCTCTCACACCTTAACTAAATGTTGTAGACTCAAACTTTTTGCTGTCATTAGTGTATGTTAGCAAAATGAAGATGATTCAAGCATTAATTTCATTGTGCTTTTGCTCATTTTGAAGATTTTGACATTTTCACCTGAAGTGTACAATCAGGCTGAAAATGCATTTAAAGCCATAAAAAGTTCATTTTGGCTCTCACACCTTAACTAAATGTTGTAGACTCAAACTTTTTGCTGTCATTAGTGTATGTTAGCAAAATGAAGATGATTCAAGCATTCATTTCATTGTGCTTTTGCTCATTTTGAAGATTTTGACATTTTCACCTGAAGTGTACAATCAGGCTGAAAATGCATTTAAAGCCATAAAAAGTTCATTTTGGCTCTCACACCTTAACTAAATGTTGTAGACTCAAACTTTTTGCTGTCATTAGTGTATGTTAGCAAAATGAAGATGATTCAAGCATTAATTTCATTGTGCTTTTGCTCATTTTGAAGATTTTGACATTTTCCCCTGAAGTGTACAATCAGGCTGAAAATGCATTTAAAGCCATAAAAAGTTCATTTTGGCTCTCACACCTTAACTAAATGTTGTAGACTCAAACTTTTTGCTGTCATTAGTGTATTTTAGCAAAATGAAGATGATTCAAGCATTAATTTCATTGTGCTTTTGCTCATTTTGAAGATTTTGACATTTTCACCTGAAGTGTACAATCGGGCTGAAAATGCATTTAAAGCCATAAAAAGTTCATTTTGGCTCTCACACCTTAACTAAATGTTGTAGACTCAAACTTTTTGCTGTCATTAGTGTATTTTAGCAAAATGAAGATGATTCAAGCATTAATTTCATTGTGCTTTTGCTCAATTTGAAGATTTTGACATTTTCACCTGAAGTGTACAATCAGGCTGAAAATGCATTTAAAGCCATAAAAAGTTCATTTTGGCTCTCACACCTTAACTAAATGTTGTAGACTCAAACTTTTTGCTGTCATTAGTGTATTTTAGCAAAATGAAGATGATTCAAGCATTAATTTCATTGTGCTTTTGCTCATTTTGAAGATTTTGACATTTTCACCTGAAGTGTACAATCGGGCTGAAAATGCATTTAAAGCCATAAAAAGTTCATTTTGGCTCTCACACCTTAACTAAATGTTGTAGACTCAAACTTTTTGCTGTCATTAGTATATTTTAGCAAAATGAAGATGATTCAAGCATTAATTTTATTGTGCTTTTGCTCATTTTGAAGATTTTGACATTTTCACCTGAAGTGTACAATCGGGCTGAAAATGCATTTAAAGCCATAAAAAGTTCATTTTGGCTCTCACACCTTAACTAAATGTTGTAGACTCAAACTTTTTGCTGTCATTAGTGTATTTTAGCAAAATGAAGATGATTCAAGCATTAATTTCATTGTGCTTTTGCTCATTTTGAAGATTTTGACATTTTCACCTGAAGTGTACAATCGGGCTGAAAATGCATTTAAAGCCATAAAAAGTTCATTTTGGCTCTCACACCTTAACTAAATGTTGTAGACTCAAACTTTTTGCTGTCATTAGTGTATGTTAGAAAAATGAAGATGATTCAAGCATTAATTTCATTGTGCTTTTGCTCATTTTGAAGATTTTGACATTTTCACCTGAAGTGTACAATCGGGCTGAAAATGCATTTAAAGCCATAAAAAGTTCATTTTGGCTCTCACACCTTAACTAAATGTTGTAGACTCAAACTTCTTGCTGTCATTAGTGTATGTTAGCAAAATGAAGATGATTCAAGCATTAATTTCATTGTGCTTTTGCTCATTTTGAAGATTTTGACATTTTCACCTGAAGTGTACAATTAGGGGCTGAAAACGCGTTTAAAGCAATAAAAAGTTCATTTTGGCTCTCACACCTTAACTAAATGTTGTAGACTCAAACTTTTTGCTGTCATTAGTATATTTTAGCAAAATGAAGATGATTCAAGCATTAATTTTATTGTGCTTTTGCTCATTTTGAAGATTTTGACATTTTCACCTGAATTGTACAATCGGGCTGAAAATGCATTTAAAGCCATAAAAAGTTCATTTTGGCTCTCACACCTTAACTAAATGTTGTAGACTCAAACTTTTTGCTGTCATTAGTGTATGTTAGCAAAATGAAGATGATTCAAGCATTAATTTCATTGTGCTTTTGCTCATTTTGAAGATTTTGACATTTTCACCTGAAGTGTACAATCAGGCTGAAAATGCATTTAAAGCCATAAAAAGTTCATTTTGGCTCTCACACCTTAACTAAATGTTGTAGACTCAAACTTTTTGCTGTCATTAGTGTATTTTAGCAAAATGAAGATGATTCAAGCATTAATTTCATTGTGCTTTTGCTCATTTTGAAGATTTTGACATTTTCACCTGAAGTGTACAATTAGGGGCTGAAAACGCGTTTAAAGCAATAAAAAGTTCATTTTGGCTCTCACACCTTAACTAAATGTTGTAGACTCAAACTTTTTGCTGTCATTAGTATATTTTAGCAAAATGAAGATGATTCAAGCATTCATTTTATTGTGCTTTTGCTCATTTTGAAGATTTTGACATTTTCACCTGAAGTGTACAATCGGGCTGAAAATGCATTTAAAGCCATAAAAAGTTCATTTTGGCTCTCACACCTTAACTAAATGTTGTAGACTCAAACTTTTTGCTGTCATTAGTGTATGTTAGCAAAATGAAGATGATTCAAGCATTAATTTCATTGTGCTTTTGCTCATTTTGAAGATTTTGACATTTTCACCTGAAGTGTACAATCAGGCTGAAAATGCATTTAAAGCCATAAAAAGTTCATTTTGGCTCTCACACCTTAACTAAATGTTGTAGACTCAAACTTTTTGCTGTCATTAGTGTATGTTAGCAAAATGAAGATGATTCAAGCATTCATTTCATTGTGCTTTTGCTCATTTTGAAGATTTTGACATTTTCACCTGAAGTGTACAATCAGGCTGAAAATGCATTTAAAGCCATAAAAAGTTCATTTTGGCTCTCACACCTTAACTAAATGTTGTAGACTCAAACTTTTTGCTGTCATTAGTGTATGTTAGCAAAATGAAGATGATTCAAGCATTAATTTCATTGTGCTTTTGCTCATTTTGAAGATTTTGACATTTTCCCCTGAAGTGTACAATCAGGCTGAAAATGCATTTAAAGCCATAAAAAGTTCATTTTGGCTCTCACACCTTAACTAAATGTTGTAGACTCAAACTTTTTGCTGTCATTAGTGTATTTTAGCAAAATGAAGATGATTCAAGCATTAATTTCATTGTGCTTTTGCTCATTTTGAAGATTTTGACATTTTCACCTGAAGTGTACAATCGGGCTGAAAATGCATTTAAAGCAATAAAAAGTTCATTTTGGCTCTCACACCTTAACTAAATGTTGTAGACTCAAACTTTTTGCTGTCATTAGTGTATGTTAGCAAAATGAAGATGATTCAAGCATTAATTTCATTGTGCTTTTGCTCATTTTGAAGATTTTGACATTTTCACCTGAAGTGTACAATCAGGCTGAAAATGCATTTAAAGCCATAAAAAGTTCATTTTGGCTCTCACACCTTAACTAAATGTTGTAGACTCAAACTTTTTGCTGTCATTAGTGTATTTTAGCAAAATGAAGATGATTCAAGCATTAATTTCATTGTGCTTTTGCTCATTTTGAAGATTTTGACATTTTCACCTGAAGTGTACAATCAGGCTGAAAATGCATTTAAAGCCATAAAAAGTTCATTTTGGCTCTCACACCTTAACTAAATGTTGTAGACTCAAACTTTTTGCTGTCATTAGTGTATTTTAGCAAAATGAAGATGATTCAAGCATTAATTTCATTGTGCTTTTGCTCATTTTGAAGATTTTGACATTTTCACCTGAAGTGTACAATCGGGCTGAAAATGCATTTAAAGCCATAAAAAGTTCATTTTGGCTCTCACACCTTAACTAAATGTTGTAGACTCAAACTTTTTGCTGTCATTAGTGTATGTTAGCAAAATGAAGATGATTCAAGCATTAATTTCATTGTGCTTTTGCTCATTTTGAAGATTTTGACATTTTCACCTGAAGTGTACAATCGGGCTGAAAATGCATTTAAAGCAATAAAAAAGTCATTTTGGCTCTCACACCTTAACTAAATGTTGTAGATTCAAACTTTTTGCTGTCATTAGTGTATTTTAGCAAAATGAAGATGATTCAAGCATTAATTTCATTGTGCTTTTGCTCATTTTGAAGATTTTGACATTTTCACCTGAAGTGTACAATCAGGCTGAAAATGCATTTAAAGCCATAAAAAGTTCATTTTGGCTCTCACACCTTAACTAAATGTTGTAGACTCAAACTTTTTGCTGTCATTAGTGTATGTTAGCAAAATGAAGATGATTCAAGCATTAATTTCATTGTGCTTTTGCTCATTTTGAAGATTTTGACATTTTCACCTGAAGTGTACAATCGGGCTGAAAATGCATTTAAAGCCATAAAAAGTTCATTTTGGCTCTCACACCTTAACTAAATGTTGTAGACTCAAACTTCTTGCTGTCATTAGTGTATGTTAGCAAAATGAAGATGATTCAAGCATTAATTTCATTGTGCTTTTGCTCATTTTGAAGATTTTGACATTTTCACCTGAAGTGTACAATTAGGGGCTGAAAACGCGTTTAAAGCAATAAAAAGTTCATTTTGGCTCTCACACCTTAACTAAATGTTGTAGACTCAAACTTTTTGCTGTCATTAGTATATTTTAGCAAAATGAAGATGATTCAAGCATTAATTTTATTGTGCTTTTGCTCATTTTGAAGATTTTGACATTTTCACCTGAAGTGTACAATCGGGCTGAAAATGCATTTAAAGCCATAAAAAGTTCATTTTGGCTCTCACACCTTAACTAAATGTTGTAGACTCAAACTTTTTGCTGTCATTAGTGTATGTTAGCAAAATGAAGATGATTCAAGCATTAATTTCATTGTGCTTTTGCTCATTTTGAAGATTTTGACATTTTCACCTGAAGTGTACAATTAGGGGCTGAAAACGCGTTTAAAGCAATAAAAAGTTCATTTTGGCTCTCACACCTTAACTAAATGTTGTAGACTCAAACTTTTTGCTGTCATTAGTATATTTTAGGAAAATGAAGATGATTCAAGCATTAATTTTATTGTGCTTTTGCTCATTTTGAAGATTTTGACTTTTTCCCCTGAAGTGTACAATCGGGCTGAAAATGCATTTAAAGCAATAAAAAGTTCATTTTGGCTCTCACACCTTAACTAAATGTTGTAGATTCAAACTTTTTGCTGTCATTAGTGTATTTTAGCAAAATGAAGATGATTCAAGCATTAATTTCATTGTGCTTTTGCTCATTTTGAAGATTTTGACATTTTCACCTGAAGTGTACAATTAGGGGCTGAAAACGCGTTTAAAGCAATAAAAAGTTCATTTTGGCTCTCACACCTTAACTAAATGTTGTAGACTCAAACTTTTTGCTGTCATTAGTATATTTTAGGAAAATGAAGATGATTCAAGCATTAATTTTATTGTGCTTTTGCTCATTTTGAAGATTTTGACATTTTCACCTGAAGTGTACAATCGGGCTGAAAATGCATTTAAAGCCATAAAAAGTTCATTTTGGCTCTCACACCTTAACTAAATGTTGTAGACTCAAACTTTTTGCTTTCATTAGTGTATGTTAGCAAAATGAAGATGATTCAAGCATTAATTTCATTGTGCTTTTGCTCATTTTGAAGATTTTGACATTTTCACCTGAAGTGTACAATCAGGCTGAAAATGCATTTAAAGCCATAAAAAGTTCATTTTGGCTCTCACACCTTAACTAAATGTTGTAGACTCAAACTTTTTGCTGTCATTAGTGTATTTTAGCAAAATGAAGATGATTCAAGCATTAATTTCATTGTGCTTTTGCTCATTTTGAAGATTTTGACATTTTCACCTGAAGTGTACAATCAGGCTGAAAATGCATTTAAAGCCATAAAAAGTTCATTTTGGCTCTCACACCTTAACTAAATGTTGTAGACTCAAACTTTTTGCTGTCATTAGTGTATTTTAGCAAAATGAAGATGATTCAAGCATTAATTTCATTGTGCTTTTGCTCATTTTGAAGATTTTGACATTTTCACCTGAAGTGTACAATCGGGCTGAAAATGCATTTAAAGCCATAAAAAGTTCATTTTGGCTCTCACACCTTAACTAAATGTTGTAGACTCAAACTTTTTGCTGTCATTAGTATATTTTAGCAAAATGAAGATGATTCAAGCATTAATTTTATTGTGCTTTTGCTCATTTTGAAGATTTTGACATTTTCACCTGAAGTGTACAATCGGGCTGAAAATGCATTTAAAGCCATAAAAAGTTCATTTTGGCTCTCACACCTTAACTAAATGTTGTAGACTCAAACTTTTTGCTGTCATTAGTGTATTTTAGCAAAATGAAGATGATTCAAGCATTAATTTCATTGTGCTTTTGCTCATTTTGAAGATTTTGACATTTTCACCTGAAGTGTACAATCAGGCTGAAAATGCATTTAAAGCCATAAAAAGTTCATTTTGGCTCTCACACCTTAACTAAATGTTGTAGACTCAAACTTTTTGCTGTCATTAGTGTATTTTAGCAAAATGAAGATGATTCAAGCATTAATTTCATTGTGCTTTTGCTCATTTTGAAGATTTTGACATTTTCACCTGAAGTGTACAATCGGGCTGAAAATGCATTTAAAGCCATAAAAAGTTCATTTTGGCTCTCACACCTTAACTAAATGTTGTAGACTCAAACTTTTTGCTGTCATTAGTGTATGTTAGCAAAATGAAGATGATTCAAGCATTAATTTCATTGTGCTTTTGCTCATTTTGAAGATTTTGACATTTTCACCTGAAGTGTACAATCGGGCTGAAAATGCATTTAAAGCAATAAAAAAGTCATTTTGGCTCTCACACCTTAACTAAATGTTGTAGATTCAAACTTTTTGCTGTCATTAGTGTATTTTAGCAAAATGAAGATGATTCAAGCATTAATTTCATTGTGCTTTTGCTCATTTTGAAGATTTTGACATTTTCACCTGAAGTGTACAATCAGGCTGAAAATGCATTTAAAGCCATAAAAAGTTCATTTTGGCTCTCACACCTTAACTAAATGTTGTAGACTCAAACTTTTTGCTGTCATTAGTGTATGTTAGCAAAATGAAGATGATTCAAGCATTAATTTCATTGTGCTTTTGCTCATTTTGAAGATTTTGACATTTTCACCTGAAGTGTACAATCGGGCTGAAAATGCATTTAAAGCCATAAAAAGTTCATTTTGGCTCTCACACCTTAACTAAATGTTGTAGACTCAAACTTCTTGCTGTCATTAGTGTATGTTAGCAAAATGAAGATGATTCAAGCATTAATTTCATTGTGCTTTTGCTCATTTTGAAGATTTTGACATTTTCACCTGAAGTGTACAATTAGGGGCTGAAAACGCGTTTAAAGCAATAAAAAGTTCATTTTGGCTCTCACACCTTAACTAAATGTTGTAGACTCAAACTTTTTGCTGTCATTAGTATATTTTAGCAAAATGAAGATGATTCAAGCATTAATTTTATTGTGCTTTTGCTCATTTTGAAGATTTTGACATTTTCACCTGAAGTGTACAATCGGGCTGAAAATGCATTTAAAGCCATAAAAAGTTCATTTTGGCTCTCACACCTTAACTAAATGTTGTAGACTCAAACTTTTTGCTGTCATTAGTGTATGTTAGCAAAATGAAGATGATTCAAGCATTAATTTCATTGTGCTTTTGCTCATTTTGAAGATTTTGACATTTTCACCTGAAGTGTACAATTAGGGGCTGAAAACGCGTTTAAAGCAATAAAAAGTTCATTTTGGCTCTCACACCTTAACTAAATGTTGTAGACTCAAACTTTTTGCTGTCATTAGTATATTTTAGGAAAATGAAGATGATTCAAGCATTAATTTTATTGTGCTTTTGCTCATTTTGAAGATTTTGACTTTTTCCCCTGAAGTGTACAATCGGGCTGAAAATGCATTTAAAGCAATAAAAAGTTCATTTTGGCTCTCACACCTTAACTAAATGTTGTAGATTCAAACTTTTTGCTGTCATTAGTGTATTTTAGCAAAATGAAGATGATTCAAGCATTAATTTCATTGTGCTTTTGCTCATTTTGAAGATTTTGACATTTTCACCTGAAGTGTACAATTAGGGGCTGAAAACGCGTTTAAAGCAATAAAAAGTTCATTTTGGCTCTCACACCTTAACTAAATGTTGTAGACTCAAACTTTTTGCTGTCATTAGTATATTTTAGGAAAATGAAGATGATTCAAGCATTAATTTTATTGTGCTTTTGCTCATTTTGAAGATTTTGACATTTTCACCTGAAGTGTACAATCGGGCTGAAAATGCATTTAAAGCCATAAAAAGTTCATTTTGGCTCTCACACCTTAACTAAATGTTGTAGACTCAAACTTTTTGCTTTCATTAGTGTATGTTAGCAAAATGAAGATGATTCAAGCATTAATTTCATTGTGCTTTTGCTCATTTTGAAGATTTTGACATTTTCACCTGAAGTGTACAATCAGGCTGAAAATGCATTTAAAGCCATAAAAAGTTCATTTTGGCTCTCACACCTTAACTAAATGTTGTAGACTCAAACTTTTTGCTGTCATTAGTGTATTTTAGCAAAATGAAGATGATTCAAGCATTAATTTCATTGTGCTTTTGCTCATTTTGAAGATTTTGACATTTTCACCTGAAGTGTACAATCAGGCTGAAAATGCATTTAAAGCCATAAAAAGTTCATTTTGGCTCTCACACCTTAACTAAATGTTGTAGACTCAAACTTTTTGCTGTCATTAGTGTATTTTAGCAAAATGAAGATGATTCAAGCATTAATTTCATTGTGCTTTTGCTCATTTTGAAGATTTTGACATTTTCACCTGAAGTGTACAATCGGGCTGAAAATGCATTTAAAGCCATAAAAAGTTCATTTTGGCTCTCACACCTTAACTAAATGTTGTAGACTCAAACTTTTTGCTGTCATTAGTATATTTTAGCAAAATGAAGATGATTCAAGCATTAATTTTATTGTGCTTTTGCTCATTTTGAAGATTTTGACATTTTCACCTGAAGTGTACAATCGGGCTGAAAATGCATTTAAAGCCATAAAAAATTCATTTTGGCTCTCACACCTTAACTAAATGTTGTAGACTCAAACTTTTTGCTGTCATTAGTGTATTTTAGCAAAATGAAGATGATTCAAGCATTAATTTCATTGTGCTTTTGCTCATTTTGAAGATTTTGACATTTTCACCTGAAGTGTACAATCAGGCTGAAAATGCATTTAAAGCCATAAAAAGTTCATTTTGGCTCTCACACCTTAACTAAATGTTGTAGACTCAAACTTTTTGCTGTCATTAGTGTATGTTAGCAAAATGAAGATGATTCAAGCATTAATTTCATTGTGCTTTTGCTCATTTTGAAGATTTTGACATTTTCACCTGAAGTGTACAATCGGGCTGAAAATGCATTTAAAGCCATAAAAAGTTCATTTTGGCTCTCACACCTTAACTAAATGTTGTAGACTCAAACTTCTTGCTGTCATTAGTGTATGTTAACAAAATGAAGATGATTCAAGCATTAATTTCATTGTGCTTTTGCTCATTTTGAAGATTTTGACATTTTCACCTGAAGTGTACAATTAGGGGCTGAAAACGCGTTTAAAGCAATAAAAAGTTCATTTTGGCTCTCACACCTTAACTAAATGTTGTAGACTCAAACTTTTTGCTGTCATTAGTATATTTTAGCAAAATGAAGATGATTCAAGCATTAATTTTATTGTGCTTTTGCTCATTTTGAAGATTTTGACATTTTCACCTGAAGTGTACAATCGGGCTGAAAATGCATTTAAAGCCATAAAAAGTTCATTTTGGCTCTCACACCTTAACTAAATGTTGTAGACTCAAACTTTTTGCTGTCATTAGTGTATTTTAGCAAAATGAAGATGATTCAAGCATTAATTTCATTGTGCTTTTGCTCATTTTGAAGATTTTGACATTTTCACCTGAAGTGTACAATCAGGCTGAAAATGCATTTAAAGCCATAAAAAGTTCATTTTGGCTCTCACACCTTAACTAAATGTTGTAGACTCAAACTTTTTGCTGTCATTAGTGTATGTTAGCAAAATGAAGATGATTCAAGCATTAATTTCATTGTGCTTTTGCTCATTTTGAAGATTTTGACATTTTCACCTGAAGTGTACAATCGGGCTGAAAATGCATTTAAAACCATAAAAAGTTCATTTTGGCTCTCACACCTTAACTAAATGTTGTAGACTCAAACTTCTTGCTGTCATTAGTGTATGTTAGCAAAATGAAGATGATTCAAGCATTAATTTCATTGTGCTTTTGCTCATTTTGAAGATTTTGACATTTTCACCTGAAGTGTACAATTAGGGGCTGAAAACGCGTTTAAAGCAATAAAAAGTTCATTTTGGCTCTCACACCTTAACTAAATGTTGTAGACTCAAACTTTTTGCTGTCATTAGTATATTTTAGCAAAATGAAGATGATTCAAGCATTAATTTTATTGTGCTTTTGCTCATTTTGAAGATTTTGACATTTTCACCTGAAGTGTACAATCGGGCTGAAAATGCATTTAAAGCCATAAAAAGTTCATTTTGGCTCTCACACCTTAACTAAATGTTGTAGACTCAAACTTTTTGCTGTCATTAGTGTATGTTAGCAAAATGAAGATGATTCAAGCATTAATTTCATTGTGCTTTTGCTCATTTTGAAGATTTTGACATTTTCACCTGAAGTGTACAATCAGGCTGAAAATGCATTTAAAGCCATAAAAAGTTCATTTTGGCTCTCACACCTTAACTAAATGTTGTAGACTCAAACTTTTTGCTGTCATTAGTGTATTTTAGCAAAATGAAGATGATTCAAGCATTAATTTCATTGTGCTTTTGCTCATTTTGAAGATTTTGACATTTTCACCTGAAGTGTACAATTAGGGGCTGAAAACGCGTTTAAAGCAATAAAAAGTTCATTTTGGCTCTCACACCTTAACTAAATGTTGTAGACTCAAACTTTTTGCTGTCATTAGTATATTTTAGCAAAATGAAGATGATTCAAGCATTCATTTTATTGTGCTTTTGCTCATTTTGAAGATTTTGACATTTTCACCTGAAGTGTACAATCGGGCTGAAAATGCATTTAAAGCCATAAAAAGTTCATTTTGGCTCTCACACCTTAACTAAATGTTGTAGACTCAAACTTTTTGCTGTCATTAGTGTATGTTAGCAAAATGAAGATGATTCAAGCATTAATTTCATTGTGCTTTTGCTCATTTTGAAGATTTTGACATTTTCCCCTGAAGTGTACAATCAGGCTGAAAATGCATTTAAAGCCATAAAAAGTTCATTTTGGCTCTCACACCTTAACTAAATGTTGTAGACTCAAACTTTTTGCTGTCATTAGTGTATTTTAGCAAAATGAAGATGATTCAAGCATTAATTTCATTGTGCTTTTGCTCATTTTGAAGATTTTGACATTTTCACCTGAAGTGTACAATTAGGGGCTGAAAACGCGTTTAAAGCAATAAAAAGTTCATTTTGGCTCTCACACCTTAACTAAATGTTGTAGACTCAAACTTTTTGCTGTCATTAGTATATTTTAGCAAAATGAAGATGATTCAAGCATTAATTTCATTGTGCTTTTGCTCATTTTGAAGATTTTGACATTTTCACCTGAAGTGTACAATCAGGCTGAAAATGCATTTAAAGCCATAAAAAGTTCATTTTGGCTCTCACACCTTAACTAAATGTTGTAGACTCAAACTTTTTGCTGTCATTAGTGTATTTTAGCAAAATGAAGATGATTCAAGCATTAATTTCATTGTGCTTTTGCTCATTTTGAAGATTTTGACATTTTCACCTGAAGTGTACAATCGGGCTGAAAATGCATTTAAAGCAATAAAAAGTTCATTTTGGCTCTCACACCTTAACTAAATGTTGTAGATTCAAACTTTTTGCTGTCATTAGTGTATTTTAGCAAAATGAAGATGATTCAAGCATTAATTTCATTGTGCTTTTGCTCATTTTGAAGATTTTGACATTTTCACCTGAAGTGTACAATTAGGGGCTGAAAACGCGTTTAAAGCAATAAAAAGTTCATTTTGGCTCTCACACCTTAACTAAATGTTGTAGACTCAAACTTTTTGCTGTCATTAGTATATTTTAGGAAAATGAAGATGATTCAAGCATTAATTTTATTGTGCTTTTGCTCATTTTGAAGATTTTGACATTTTCCCCTGAAGTGTACAATCGGGCTGAAAATGCATTTAAAGCCATAAAAAGTTCATTTTGGCTCTCACACCTTAACTAAATGTTGTAGACTCAAACTTTTTGCTGTCATTAGTGTATGTTAGCAAAATGAAGATGATTCAAGCATTAATTTCATTGTGCTTTTGCTCATTTTGAAGATTTTGACATTTTCACCTGAAGTGTACAATCAGGCTGAAAATGCATTTAAAGCCATAAAAAGTTCATTTTGGCTCTCACACCTTAACTAAATGTTGTAGACTCAAACTTTTTGCTGTCATTAGTGTATTTTAGCAAAATGAAGATGATTCAAGCATTAATTTCATTGTGCTTTTGCTCATTTTGAAGATTTTGACATTTTCACCTGAAGTGTACAATCGGGCTGAAAATGCATTTAAAGCAATAAAAAGTTCATTTTGGCTCTCACACCTTAACTAAATGTTGTAGATTCAAACTTTTTGCTGTCATTAGTGTATTTTAGCAAAATGAAGATGATTCAAGCATTAATTTCATTGTGCTTTTGCTCATTTTGAAGATTTTGACATTTTCACCTGAAGTGTACAATTAGGGGCTGAAAACGCGTTTAAAGCAATAAAAAGTTCATTTTGGCTCTCACACCTTAACTAAATGTTGTAGACTCAAACTTTTTGCTGTCATTAGTATATTTTAGGAAAATGAAGATGATTCAAGCATTAATTTTATTGTGCTTTTGCTCATTTTGAAGATTTTGACTTTTTCCCCTGAAGTGTACAATCGGGCTGAAAATGCATTTAAAGCCATAAAAAGTTCATTTTGGCTCTCACACCTTAACTAAATGTTGTAGACTCAAACTTTTTGCTGTCATTAGTGTATGTTAGCAAAATGAAGATGATTCAAGCATTAATTTCATTGTACTTTTGCTCATTTTGAAGATTTTGACATTTTCACCTGAAGTGTACAATCAGGCTGAAAATGCATTTAAAGCCATAAAAAGTTCATTTTGGCTCTCACACCTTAACTAAATGTTGTAGACTCAAACTTTTTGCTGTCATTAGTGTATTTTAGCAAAATGAAGATGATTCAAGCATTAATTTCATTGTGCTTTTGCTCATTTTGAAGATTTTGACATTTTCACCTGAAGTGTACAATCGGGCTGAAAATGCATTTAAAGCCATAAAAAGTTCATTTTGGCTCTCACACCTTAACTAAATGTTGTAGACTCAAACTTTTTGCTGTCATTAGTATATTTTAGCAAAATGAAGATGATTCAAGCATTAATTTTATTGTGCTTTTGCTCATTTTGAAGATTTTGACATTTTCACCTGAAGTGTACAATCGGGCTGAAAATGCATTTAAAGCCATAAAAAGTTCATTTTGGCTCTCACACCTTAACTAAATGTTGTAGACTCAAACTTTTTGCTGTCATTAGTGTATTTTAGCAAAATGAAGATGATTCAAGCATTAATTTCATTGTGCTTTTGCTCATTTTGAAGATTTTGACATTTTCACCTGAAGTGTACAATCAGGCTGAAAATGCATTTAAAGCCATAAAAAGTTCATTTTGGCTCTCACACCTTAACTAAATGTTGTAGACTCAAACTTTTTGCTGTCATTAGTGTATGTTAGCAAAATGAAGATGATTCAAGCATTAATTTTATTGTGCTTTTGCTCATTTTGAAGATTTTGACATTTTCACCTGAAGTGTACAATCGGGCTGAAAATGCATTTAAAGCCATAAAAAGTTCATTTTGGCTCTCACACCTTAACTAAATGTTGTAGACTCAAACTTTTTGCTGTCATTAGTGTATTTTAGCAAAATGAAGATGATTCAAGCATTAATTTCATTGTGCTTTTGCTCATTTTGAAGATTTTGACATTTTCACCTGAAGTGTACAATCAGGCTGAAAATGCATTTAAAGCCATAAAAAGTTCATTTTGGCTATCACACCTTAACTAAATGTTGTAGACTCAAACTTTTTGCTGTCATTAGTGTATGTTAGCAAAATGAAGATGATTCAAGCATTAATTTCATTGTGTTTTTGCTCATTTTGAAGATTTTGACATTTTCACCTGAAGTGTACAATTAGGGGCTGAAAACGCGTTTAAAGCAATAAAAAGTTCATTTTGGCTCTCACACCTTAACTAAATGTTGTAGACTCAAACTTTTTGCTGTCATTAGTATATTTTAGCAAAATGAAGATGATTCAAGCATTAATTTCATTGTGCTTTTGCTCATTTTGAAGATTTTGACATTTTCACCTGAAGTGTACAATCAGGCTGAAAATGCATTTAAAGCCATAAAAAGTTCATTTTGGCTCTCACACCTTAACTAAATGTTGTAGACTCAAACTTTTTGCTGTCATTAGTGTATTTTAGCAAAATGAAGATGATTCAAGCATTAATTTCATTGTGCTTTTGCTCATTTTGAAGATTTTGACATTTTCACCTGAAGTGTACAATCGGGCTGAAAATGCATTTAAAGCAATAAAAAGTTCATTTTGGCTCTCACACCTTAACTAAATGTTGTAGATTCAAACTTTTTGCTGTCATTAGTGTATTTTAGCAAAATGAAGATGATTCAAGCATTAATTTCATTGTGCTTTTGCTCATTTTGAAGATTTTGACATTTTCACCTGAAGTGTACAATTAGGGGCTGAAAACGCGTTTAAAGCAATAAAAAGTTCATTTTGGCTCTCACACCTTAACTAAATGTTGTAGACTCAAACTTTTTGCTGTCATTAGTATATTTTAGGAAAATGAAGATGATTCAAGCATTAATTTTATTGTGCTTTTGCTCATTTTGAAGATTTTGACATTTTCACCTGAAGTGTACAATCGGGCTGAAAATGCATTTAAAGCCATAAAAAGTTCATTTTGGCTCTCACACCTTAACTAAATGTTGTAGACTCAAACTTTTTGCTGTCATTAGTGTATGTTAGCAAAATGAAGATGATTCAAGCATTAATTTCATTGTGCTTTTGCTCATTTTGAAGATTTTGACATTTTCACCTGAAGTGTACAATCAGGCTGAAAATGCATTTAAAGCCATAAAATGTTCATTTTGGCTCTCACACCTTAACTAAATGTTGTAGACTCAAACTTTTTGCTGTCATTAGTGTATTTTAGCAAAATGAAGATGATTCAAGCATTAATTTCATTGTGCTTTTGCTCATTTTGAAGATTTTGACATTTTCACCTGAAGTGTACAATTAGGGGCTGAAAACGCGTTTAAAGCAATAAAAAGTTCATTTTGGCTCTCACACCTTAACTAAATGTTGTAGACTCAAACTTTTTGCTGTCATTAGTATATTTTAGCAAAATGAAGATGATTCAAGCATTAATTTTATTGTGCTTTTGCTCATTTTGAAGATTTTGACATTTTCACCTGAAGTGTACAATCGGGCTGAAAATGCATTTAAAGCCATAAAAAGTTCATTTTGGCTCTCACACCTTAACTAAATGTTGTAGACTCAAACTTTTTGCTGTCATTAGTATATTTTAGCAAAATGAAGATGATTCAAGCATTAATTTTATTGTGCTTTTGCTCATTTTGAAGATTTTGACATTTTCACCTGAAGTGTACAATCGGGCTGAAAATGCATTTAAAGCCATAAAAAGTTCATTTTGGCTCTCACACCTTAACTAAATGTTGTAGACTCAAACTTTTTGCTGTCATTAGTGTATTTTAGCAAAATGAAGATGATTCAAGCATTAATTTCATTGTGCTTTTGCTCATTTTGAAGATTTTGACATTTTCACCTGAAGTGTACAATCAGGCTGAAAATGCATTTAAAGCCATAAAAAGTTCATTTTGGCTCTCACACCTTAACTAAATGTTGTAGACTCAAACTTTTTGCTGTCATTAGTGTATGTTAGCAAAATGAAGATGATTCAAGCATTAATTTCATTGTGCTTTTGCTCATTTTGAAGATTTTGACATTTTCACCTGAAGTGTACAATCGGGCTGAAAATGCATTTAAAGCCATAAAAAGTTCATTTTGGCTCTCACACCTTAACTAAATGTTGTAGACTCAAACTTCTTGCTGTCATTAGTGTATGTTAGCAAAATGAAGATGATTCAAGCATTAATTTCATTGTGCTTTTGCTCATTTTGAAGATTTTGACATTTTCACCTGAAGTGTACAATTAGGGGCTGAAAACGCGTTTAAAGCAATAAAAAGTTCATTTTGGCTCTCACACCTTAACTAAATGTTGTAGACTCAAACTTTTTGCTGTCATTAGTATATTTTAGCAAAATGAAGATGATTCAAGCATTAATTTTATTGTGCTTTTGCTCATTTTGAAGATTTTGACATTTTCACCTGAATTGTACAATCGGGCTGAAAATGCATTTAAAGCCATAAAAAGTTCATTTTGGCTCTCACACCTTAACTAAATGTTGTAGACTCAAACTTTTTGCTGTCATTAGTGTATGTTAGCAAAATGAAGATGATTCAAGCATTAATTTCATTGTGCTTTTGCTCATTTTGAAGATTTTGACATTTTCACCTGAAGTGTACAATCAGGCTGAAAATGCATTTAAAGCCATAAAAAGTTCATTTTGGCTCTCACACCTTAACTAAATGTTGTAGACTCAAACTTTTTGCTGTCATTAGTGTATTTTAGCAAAATGAAGATGATTCAAGCATTAATTTCATTGTGCTTTTGCTCATTTTGAAGATTTTGACATTTTCACCTGAAGTGTACAATTAGGGGCTGAAAACACGTTTAAAGCAATAAAAAGTTCATTTTGGCTCTCACACCTTAACTAAATGTTGTAGACTCAAACTTTTTGCTGTCATTAGTATATTTTAGCAAAATGAAGATGATTCAAGCATTCATTTTATTGTGCTTTTGCTCATTTTGAAGATTTTGACATTTTCACCTGAAGTGTACAATCAGGCTGAAAATGCATTTAAAGCCATAAAAAGTTCATTTTGACTCTCACACCTTAACTAAATGTTGTAGACTCAAACTTTTTGCTGTCATTAGTGTATGTTAGCAAAATGAAGATGATTCAAGCATTAATTTCATTGTGCTTTTGCTCATTTTGAAGATTTTGACATTTTCCCCTGAAGTGTACAATCAGGCTGAAAATGCATTTAAAGCCATAAAAAGTTCATTTTGGCTCTCACACCTTAACTAAATGTTGTAGACTCAAACTTTTTGCTGTCATTAGTGTATTTTAGCAAAATGAAGATGATTCAAGCATTAATTTCATTGTGCTTTTGCTCATTTTGAAGATTTTGACATTTTCACCTGAAGTGTACAATCGGGCTGAAAATGCATTTAAAGCCATAAAAAGTTCATTTTGGCTCTCACACCTTAACTAAATGTTGTAGACTCAAACTTTTTGCTGTCATTAGTGTATGTTAGCAAAATGAAGATGATTCAAGCATTAATTTCATTGTGCTTTTGCTCATTTTGAAGATTTTGACATTTTCACCTGAAGTGTACAATCGGGCTGAAAATGCATTTAAAGCAATAAAAAGTTCATTTTGGCTCTCACACCTTAACTAAATGTTGTAGATTCAAACTTTTTGCTGTCATTAGTGTATTTTAGCAAAATGAAGATGATTCAAGCATTAATTTCATTGTGCTTTTGCTCATTTTGAAGATTTTGACATTTTCACCTGAAGTGTACAATTAGGGGCTGAAAACGCGTTTAAAGCAATAAAAAGTTCATTTTGGCTCTCACACCTTAACTAAATGTTGTAGACTCAAACTTTTTGCTGTCATTAGTATATTTTAGGAAAATGAAGATGATTCAAGCATTAATTTTATTGTGCTTTTGCTCATTTTGAAGATTTTGACATTTTCACCTGAAGTGTACAATCGGGCTGAAAATGCATTTAAAGCCATAAAAAGTTCATTTTGGCTCTCACACCTTAACTAAATGTTGTAGACTCAAACTTTTTGCTTTCATTAGTGTATGTTAGCAAAATGAAGATGATTCAAGCATTAATTTCATTGTGCTTTTGCTCATTTTGAAGATTTTGACATTTTCACCTGAAGTGTACAATCAGGCTGAAAATGCATTTAAAGCCATAAAAAGTTCATTTTGGCTCTCACACCTTAACTAAATGTTGTAGACTCAAACTTTTTGCTGTCATTAGTGTATTTTAGCAAAATGAAGATGATTCAAGCATTAATTTCATTGTGCTTTTGCTCATTTTGAAGATTTTGACATTTTCACCTGAAGTGTACAATCAGGCTGAAAATGCATTTAAAGCCATAAAAAGTTCATTTTGGCTATCACACCTTAACTAAATGTTGTAGACTCAAACTTTTTGCTGTCATTAGTGTATGTTAGCAAAATGAAGATGATTCAAGCATTAATTTCATTGTGTTTTTGCTCATTTTGAAGATTTTGACATTTTCACCTGAAGTGTACAATTAGGGGCTGAAAACGCGTTTAAAGCAATAAAAAGTTCATTTTGGCTCTCACACCTTAACTAAATGTTGTAGACTCAAACTTTTTGCTGTCATTAGTATATTTTAGCAAAATGAAGATGATTCAAGCATTAATTTCATTGTGCTTTTGCTCATTTTGAAGATTTTGACATTTTCACCTGAAGTGTACAATCGGGCTGAAAATGCATTTAAAGCAATAAAAAGTTCATTTTGGCTCTCACACCTTAACTAAATGTTGTAGATTCAAACTTTTTGCTGTCATTAGTGTATTTTAGCAAAATGAAGATGATTCAAGCATTAATTTTATTGTGCTTTTGCTCATTTTGAAGATTTTGACATTTTCACCTGAATTGTACAATCGGGCTGAAAATGCATTTAAAGCCATAAAAAGTTCATTTTGGCTCTCACACCTTAACTAAATGTTGTAGACTCAAACTTTTTGCTGTCATTAGTGTATGTTAGCAAAATGAAGATGATTCAAGCATTAATTTCATTGTGCTTTTGCTCATTTTGAAGATTTTGACATTTTCACCTGAAGTGTACAATCAGGCTGAAAATGCATTTAAAGCCATAAAAAGTTCATTTTGGCTCTCACACCTTAACTAAATGTTGTAGACTCAAACTTTTTGCTGTCATTAGTGTATTTTAGCAAAATGAAGATGATTCAAGCATTAATTTCATTGTGCTTTTGCTCATTTTGAAGATTTTGACATTTTCACCTGAAGTGTACAATTAGGGGCTGAAAACGCGTTTAAAGCAATAAAAAGTTCATTTTGGCTCTCACACCTTAACTAAATGTTGTAGACTCAAACTTTTTGCTGTCATTAGTGTATTTTAGCAAAATGAAGATGATTCAAGCATTAATTTCATTGTGCTTTTGCTCATTTTGAAGATTTTGACATTTTCACCTGAAGTGTACAATCGGGCTGAAAATGCATTTAAAGCAATAAAAAGTTCATTTTGGCTCTCACACCTTAACTAAATGTTGTAGATTCAAACTTTTTGCTGTCATTAGTGTATTTTAGCAAAATGAAGATGATTCAAGCATTAATTTTATTGTGCTTTTGCTCATTTTGAAGATTTTGACATTTTCACCTGAATTGTACAATCGGGCTGAAAATGCATTTAAAGCCATAAAAAGTTCATTTTGGCTCTCACACCTTAACTAAATGTTGTAGACTCAAACTTTTTGCTGTCATTAGTGTATGTTAGCAAAATGAAGATGATTCAAGCATTAATTTCATTGTGCTTTTGCTCATTTTGAAGATTTTGACATTTTCACCTGAAGTGTACAATCAGGCTGAAAATGCATTTAAAGCCATAAAAAGTTCATTTTGGCTCTCACACCTTAACTAAATGTTGTAGACTCAAACTTTTTGCTGTCATTAGTGTATTTTAGCAAAATGAAGATGATTCAAGCATTAATTTCATTGTGCTTTTGCTCATTTTGAAGATTTTGACATTTTCACCTGAAGTGTACAATTAGGGGCTGAAAACGCGTTTAAAGCAATAAAAAGTTCATTTTGGCTCTCACACCTTAACTAAATGTTGTAGACTCAAACTTTTTGCTGTCATTAGTATATTTTAGCAAAATGAAGATGATTCAAGCATTCATTTTATTGTGCTTTTGCTCATTTTGAAGATTTTGACATTTTCACCTGAAGTGTACAATCGGGCTGAAAATGCATTTAAAGCAATAAAAAGTTCATTTTGGCTCTCACACCTTAACTAAATGTTGTAGACTCAAACTTTTTGCTGTCATTAGTATATTTTAGCAAAATGAAGATGATTCAAGCATTAATTTCATTGTGCTTTTGCTCATTTTGAAGATTTTGACATTTTCACCTGAAGTGTACAATTAGGGGCTGAAAACGCGTTTAAAGCAATAAAAAGTTCATTTTGGCTCTCACACCTTAACTAAATGTTGTAGACTCAAACTTTTTGCTGTCATTAGTGTATTTTAGCAAAATGAAGATGATTCAAGCATTAATTTCATTGTGCTTTTGCTCATTTTGAAGATTTTGACATTTTCACCTGAAGTGTACAATCGGGCTGAAAATGCATTTAAAGCCATAAAAAGTTCATTTTGGCTCTCACACCTTAACTAAATGTTGTAGACTCAAACTTTTTGCTGTCATTAGTGTATGTTAGCAAAATGAAGATGATTCAAGCATTAATTTCATTGTGCTTTTGCTCATTTTGAAGATTTTGACATTTTCCCCTGAAGTGTACAATCAGGCTGAAAATGCATTTAAAGCCATAAAAAGTTCATTTTGGCTCTCACACCTTAACTAAATGTTGTAGACTCAAACTTTTTGCTGTCATTAGTGTATTTTAGCAAAATGAAGATGATTCAAGCATTAATTTCATTGTGCTTTTGCTCATTTTGAAGATTTTGACATTTTCACCTGAAGTGTACAATCGGGCTGAAAATGCATTTAAAGCCATAAAAAGTTCATTTTGGCTCTCACACCTTAACTAAATGTTGTAGACTCAAACTTTTTGCTGTCATTAGTGTATTTTAGCAAAATGAAGATGATTCAAGCATTAATTTCATTGTGCTTTTGCTCAATTTGAAGATTTTGACATTTTCACCTGAAGTGTACAATCAGGCTGAAAATGCATTTAAAGCCATAAAAAGTTCATTTTGGCTCTCACACCTTAACTAAATGTTGTAGACTCAAACTTTTTGCTGTCATTAGTGTATTTTAGCAAAATGAAGATGATTCAAGCATTAATTTCATTGTGCTTTTGCTCATTTTGAAGATTTTGACATTTTCACCTGAAGTGTACAATCGGGCTGAAAATGCATTTAAAGCCATAAAAAGTTCATTTTGGCTCTCACACCTTAACTAAATGTTGTAGACTCAAACTTTTTGCTGTCATTAGTATATTTTAGCAAAATGAAGATGATTCAAGCATTAATTTTATTGTGCTTTTGCTCATTTTGAAGATTTTGACATTTTCACCTGAAGTGTACAATCGGGCTGAAAATGCATTTAAAGCCATAAAAAGTTCATTTTGGCTCTCACACCTTAACTAAATGTTGTAGACTCAAACTTTTTGCTGTCATTAGTGTATTTTAGCAAAATGAAGATGATTCAAGCATTAATTTCATTGTGCTTTTGCTCATTTTGAAGATTTTGACATTTTCACCTGAAGTGTACAATCAGGCTGAAAATGCATTTAAAGCCATAAAAAGTTCATTTTGGCTCTCACACCTTAACTAAATGTTGTAGACTCAAACTTTTTGCTGTCATTAGTGTATGTTAGCAAAATGAAGATGATTCAAGCATTAATTTCATTGTGCTTTTGCTCATTTTGAAGATTTTGACATTTTCACCTGAAGTGTACAATCGGGCTGAAAATGCATTTAAAGCCATAAAAAGTTCATTTTGGCTCTCACACCTTAACTAAATGTTGTAGACTCAAACTTCTTGCTGTCATTAGTGTATGTTAGCAAAATGAAGATGATTCAAGCATTAATTTCATTGTGCTTTTGCTCATTTTGAAGATTTTGACATTTTCACCTGAAGTGTACAATTAGGGGCTGAAAACGCGTTTAAAGCAATAAAAAGTTCATTTTGGCTCTCACACTTTAACTAAATGTTGTAGACTCAAACTTTTTGCTGTCATTAGTATATTTTAGCAAAATGAAGATGATTCAAGCATTAATTTTATTGTGCTTTTGCTCATTTTGAAGATTTTGACATTTTCACCTGAATTGTACAATCGGGCTGAAAATGCATTTAAAGCCATAAAAAGTTCATTTTGGCTCTCACACCTTAACTAAATGTTGTAGACTCAAACTTTTTGCTGTCATTAGTGTATGTTAGCAAAATGAAGATGATTCAAGCATTAATTTCATTGTGCTTTTGCTCATTTTGAAGATTTTGACATTTTCACCTGAAGTGTACAATCAGGCTGAAAATGCATTTAAAGCCATAAAAAGTTCATTTTGGCTCTCACACCTTAACTAAATGTTGTAGACTCAAACTTTTTGCTGTCATTAGTGTATTTTAGCAAAATGAAGATGATTCAAGCATTAATTTCATTGTGCTTTTGCTCATTTTGAAGATTTTGACATTTTCACCTGAAGTGTACAATTAGGGGCTGAAAACGCGTTTAAAGCAATAAAAAGTTCATTTTGGCTCTCACACCTTAACTAAATGTTGTAGACTCAAACTTTTTGCTGTCATTAGTATATTTTAGCAAAATGAAGATGATTCAAGCATTCATTTTATTGTGCTTTTGCTCATTTTGAAGATTTTGACATTTTCACCTGAAGTGTACAATCGGGCTGAAAATGCATTTAAAGCCATAAAAAGTTCATTTTGGCTCTCACACCTTAACTAAATGTTGTAGACTCAAACTTTTTGCTGTCATTAGTGTATGTTAGCAAAATGAAGATGATTCAAGCATTAATTTCATTGTGCTTTTGCTCATTTTGAAGATTTTGACATTTTCACCTGAAGTGTACAATCAGGCTGAAAATGCATTTAAAGCCATAAAAAGTTCATTTTGGCTCTCACACCTTAACTAAATGTTGTAGACTCAAACTTTTTGCTGTCATTAGTGTATGTTAGCAAAATGAAGATGATTCAAGCATTCATTTCATTGTGCTTTTGCTCATTTTGAAGATTTTGACATTTTCACCTGAAGTGTACAATCAGGCTGAAAATGCATTTAAAGCCATAAAAAGTTCATTTTGACTCTCACACCTTAACTAAATGTTGTAGACTCAAACTTTTTGCTGTCATTAGTGTATGTTAGCAAAATGAAGATGATTCAAGCATTAATTTCATTGTGCTTTTGCTCATTTTGAAGATTTTGACATTTTCCCCTGAAGTGTACAATCAGGCTGAAAATGCATTTAAAGCCATAAAAAGTTCATTTTGGCTCTCACACCTTAACTAAATGTTGTAGACTCAAACTTTTTGCTGTCATTAGTGTATTTTAGCAAAATGAAGATGATTCAAGCATTAATTTCATTGTGCTTTTGCTCATTTTGAAGATTTTGACATTTTCACCTGAAGTGTACAATCGGGCTGAAAATGCATTTAAAGCCATAAAAAGTTCATTTTGGCTCTCACACCTTAACTAAATGTTGTAGACTCAAACTTTTTGCTGTCATTAGTGTATGTTAGCAAAATGAAGATGATTCAAGCATTAATTTCATTGTGCTTTTGCTCATTTTGAAGATTTTGACATTTTCACCTGAAGTGTACAATCGGGCTGAAAATGCATTTAAAGCAATAAAAAGTTCATTTTGGCTCTCACACCTTAACTAAATGTTGTAGATTCAAACTTTTTGCTGTCATTAGTGTATTTTAGCAAAATGAAGATGATTCAAGCATTAATTTCATTGTGCTTTTGCTCATTTTGAAGATTTTGACATTTTCACCTGAAGTGTACAATTAGGGGCTGAAAACGCGTTTAAAGCAATAAAAAGTTCATTTTGGCTCTCACACCTTAACTAAATGTTGTAGACTCAAACTTTATGCTGTCATTAGTATATTTTAGGAAAATGAAGATGATTCAAGCATTAATTTTATTGTGCTTTTGCTCATTTTGAAGATTTTGACATTTTCACCTGAAGTGTACAATCGGGCTGAAAATGCATTTAAAGCCATAAAAAGTTCATTTTGGCTCTCACACCTTAACTAAATGTTGTAGACTCAAACTTTTTGCTTTCATTAGTGTATGTTAGCAAAATGAAGATGATTCAAGCATTAATTTCATTGTGCTTTTGCTCATTTTGAAGATTTTGACATTTTCACCTGAAGTGTACAATCAGGCTGAAAATGCATTTAAAGCCATAAAAAGTTCATTTTGGCTCTCACACCTTAACTAAATGTTGTAGACTCAAACTTTTTGCTGTCATTAGTGTATTTTAGCAAAATGAAGATGATTCAAGCATTAATTTCATTGTGCTTTTGCTCATTTTGAAGATTTTGACATTTTCACCTGAAGTGTACAATCAGGCTGAAAATGCATTTAAAGCCATAAAAAGTTCATTTTGGCTATCACACCTTAACTAAATGTTGTAGACTCAAACTTTTTGCTGTCATTAGTGTATGTTAGCAAAATGAAGATGATTCAAGCATTAATTTCATTGTGTTTTTGCTCATTTTGAAGATTTTGACATTTTCACCTGAAGTGTACAATTAGGGGCTGAAAACGCGTTTAAAGCAATAAAAAGTTCATTTTGGCTCTCACACCTTAACTAAATGTTGTAGACTCAAACTTTTTGCTGTCATTAGTATATTTTAGCAAAATGAAGATGATTCAAGCATTAATTTCATTGTGCTTTTGCTCATTTTGAAGATTTTGACATTTTCACCTGAAGTGTACAATCAGGCTGAAAATGCATTTAAAGCCATAAAAAGTTCATTTTGGCTCTCACACCTTAACTAAATGTTGTAGACTCAAACTTTTTGCTGTCATTAGTGTATTTTAGCAAAATGAAGATGATTCAAGCATTAATTTCATTGTGCTTTTGCTCATTTTGAAGATTTTGACATTTTCACCTGAAGTGTACAATCGGGCTGAAAATGCATTTAAAGCAATAAAAAGATCATTTTGGCTCTCACACCTTAACTAAATGTTGTAGATTCAAACTTTTTGCTGTCATTAGTGTATTTTAGCAAAATGAAGATGATTCAAGCATTAATTTCATTGTGCTTTTGCTCATTTTGAAGATTTTGACATTTTCACCTGAAGTGTACAATTAGGGGCTGAAAACGCGTTTAAAGCAATAAAAAGTTCATTTTGGCTCTCACACCTTAACTAAATGTTGTAGACTCAAACTTTTTGCTGTCATTAGTATATTTTAGGAAAATGAAGATGATTCAAGCATTAATTTTATTGTGCTTTTGCTCATTTTGAAGATTTTGACATTTTCACCTGAAGTGTACAATCGGGCTGAAAATGCATTTAAAGCCATAAAAAGTTCATTTTGGCTCTCACACCTTAACTAAATGTTGTAGACTCAAACTTTTTGCTGTCATTAGTGTATGTTAGCAAAATGAAGATGATTCAAGCATTAATTTCATTGTGCTTTTGCTCATTTTGAAGATTTTGACATTTTCACCTGAAGTGTACAATCAGGCTGAAAATGCATTTAAAGCCATAAAAAGTTCATTTTGGCTCTCACACCTTAACTAAATGTTGTAGACTCAAACTTTTTGCTGTCATTAGTGTATTTTAGCAAAATGAAGATGATTCAAGCATTAATTTCATTGTGCTTTTGCTCATTTTGAAGATTTTGACATTTTCACCTGAAGTGTACAATCGGGCTGAAAATGCATTTAAAGCCATAAAAAGTTCATTTTGGCTCTCACACCTTAACTAAATGTTGTAGACTCAAACTTTTTGCTGTCATTAGTATATTTTAGCAAAATGAAGATGATTCAAGCATTAATTTTATTGTGCTTTTGCTCATTTTGAAGATTTTGACATTTTCACCTGAAGTGTACAATCGGGCTGAAAATGCATTTAAAGCCATAAAAAGTTCATTTTGGCTCTCACACCTTAACTAAATGTTGTAGACTCAAACTTTTTGCTGTCATTAGTGTATTTTAGCAAAATGAAGATGATTCAAGCATTAATTTCATTGTGCTTTTGCTCATTTTGAAGATTTTGACATTTTCACCTGAAGTGTACAATCAGGCTGAAAATGCATTTAAAGCCATAAAAAGTTCATTTTGGCTCTCACACCTTAACTAAATGTTGTAGACTCAAACTTTTTGCTGTCATTAGTGTATGTTAGCAAAATGAAGATGATTCAAGCATTAATTTCATTGTGCTTTTGCTCATTTTGAAGATTTTGACATTTTCACCTGAAGTGTACAATCGGGCTGAAAATGCATTTAAAGCCATAAAAAGTTCATTTTGGCTCTCACACCTTAACTAAATGTTGTAGACTCAAACTTCTTGCTGTCATTAGTGTATGTTAGCAAAATGAAGATGATTCAAGCATTAATTTCATTGTGCTTTTGCTCATTTTGAAGATTTTGACATTTTCACCTGAAGTGTACAATTAGGGGCTGAAAACGCGTTTAAAGCAATAAAAAGTTCATTTTGGCTCTCACACCTTAACTAAATGTTGTAGACTCAAACTTTTTGCTGTCATTAGTATATTTTAGCAAAATGAAGATGATTCAAGCATTAATTTTATTGTGCTTTTGCTCATTTTGAAGATTTTGACATTTTCACCTGAAGTGTACAATCGGGCTGAAAATGCATTTAAAGCCATAAAAAGTTCATTTTGGCTCTCACACCTTAACTAAATGTTGTAGACTCAAACTTTTTGCTGTCATTAGTGTATGTTAGCAAAATGAAGACGATTCAAGCATTAATTTCATTGTGCTTTTGCTCATTTTGAAGATTTTTGACATTTTCACCTGAAGTGTACAATCAGGCTGAAAATGCATTTAAAGCCATAAAAAGTTCATTTTGGCTCTCACACCTTAACTAAATGTTGTAGACTCAAACTTTTTGCTGTCATTAGTGTATTTTAGCAAAATGAAGATGATTCAAGCATTAATTTCATTGTGCTTTTGCTCATTTTGAAGATTTTGACATTTTCACCTGAAGTGTACAATTAGGGGCTGAAAACGCGTTTAAAGCAATAAAAAGTTCATTTTGGCTCTCACACCTTAACTAAATGTTGTAGACTCAAACTTTTTGCTGTCATTAGTATATTTTAGCAAAATGAAGATGATTCAAGCATTCATTTTATTGTGCTTTTGCTCATTTTGAAGATTTTGACATTTTCACCTGAAGTGTACAATCGGGCTGAAAATGCATTTAAAGCCATAAAAAGTTCATTTTGGCTCTCACACCTTAACTAAATGTTGTAGACTCAAACTTTTTGCTGTCATTAGTGTATGTTAGCAAAATGAAGATGATTCAAGCATTAATTTCATTGTGCTTTTGCTCATTTTGAAGATTTTGACATTTTCACCTGAAGTGTACAATCAGGCTGAAAATGCATTTAAAGCCATAAAAAGTTCATTTTGGCTCTCACACCTTAACTAAATGTTGTAGACTCAAACTTTTTGCTGTCATTAGTGTATGTTAGCAAAATGAAGATGATTCAAGCATTAATTTCATTGTGCTTTTGCTCATTTTAAAGATTTTGACATTTTCCCCTGAAGTGTACAATCAGGCTGAAAATGCATTTAAAGCCATAAAAAGTTCATTTTGGCTCTCACACCTTAACTAAATGTTGTAGACTCAAACTTTTTGCTGTCATTAGTGTATTTTAGCAAAATGAAGATGATTCAAGCATTAATTTCATTGTGCTTTTGCTCATTTTGAAGATTTTGACATTTTCACCTGAAGTGTACAATCGGGCTGAAAATGCATTTAAAGCCATAAAAAGTTCATTTTGGCTCTCACACCTTAACTAAATGTTGTAGACTCAAACTTCTTGCTGTCATTAGTGTATGTTAGCAAAATGAAGATGATTCAAGCATTAATTTCATTGTGCTTTTGCTCATTTTGAAGATTTTGACATTTTCACCTGAAGTGTACAATTAGGGGCTGAAAACGCGTTTAAAGCAATAAAAAGTTCATTTTGGCTCTCACACCTTAACTAAATGTTGTAGACTCAAACTTTTTGCTGTCATTAGTATATTTTAGCAAAATGAAGATGATTCAAGCATTAATTTTATTGTGCTTTTGCTCATTTTGAAGATTTTGACATTTTCACCTGAATTGTACAATCGGGCTGAAAATGCATTTAAAGCCATAAAAAGTTCATTTTGGCTCTCACACCTTAACTAAATGTTGTAGACTCAAACTTTTTGCTGTCATTAGTGTATGTTAGCAAAATGAAGATGATTCAAGCATTAATTTCATTGTGCTTTTGCTCATTTTGAAGATTTTGACATTTTCACCTGAAGTGTACAATCAGGCTGAAAATGCATTTAAAGCCATAAAAAGTTCATTTTGGCTCTCACACCTTAACTAAATGTTGTAGACTCAAACTTTTTGCTGTCATTAGTGTATTTTAGCAAAATGAAGATGATTCAAGCATTAATTTCATTGTGCTTTTGCTCATTTTGAAGATTTTGACATTTTCACCTGAAGTGTACAATTAGGGGCTGAAAACGCGTTTAAAGCAATAAAAAGTTCATTTTGGCTCTCACACCTTAACTAAATGTTGTAGACTCAAACTTTTTGCTGTCATTAGTATATTTTAGCAAAATGAAGATGATTCAAGCATTCATTTTATTGTGCTTTTGCTCATTTTGAAGATTTTGACATTTTCACCTGAAGTGTACAATCGGGCTGAAAATGCATTTAAAGCCATAAAAAGTTCATTTTGGCTCTCACACCTTAACTAAATGTTGTAGACTCAAACTTTTTGCTGTCATTAGTGTATGTTAGCAAAATGAAGATGATTCAAGCATTAATTTCATTGTGCTTTTGCTCATTTTGAAGATTTTGACATTTTCACCTGAAGTGTACAATCAGGCTGAAAATGCATTTAAAGCCATAAAAAGTTCATTTTGGCTCTCACACCTTAACTAAATGTTGTAGACTCAAACTTTTTGCTGTCATTAGTGTATGTTAGCAAAATGAAGATGATTCAAGCATTCATTTCATTGTGCTTTTGCTCATTTTGAAGATTTTGACATTTTCACCTGAAGTGTACAATCAGGCTGAAAATGCATTTAAAGCCATAAAAAGTTCATTTTGACTCTCACACCTTAACTAAATGTTGTAGACTCAAACTTTTTGCTGTCATTAGTGTATGTTAGCAAAATGAAGATGATTCAAGCATTAATTTCATTGTGCTTTTGCTCATTTTGAAGATTTTGACATTTTCCCCTGAAGTGTACAATCAGGCTGAAAATGCATTTAAAGCCATAAAAAGTTCATTTTGGCTCTCACACCTTAACTAAATGTTGTAGACTCAAACTTTTTGCTGTCATTAGTGTATTTTAGCAAAATGAAGATGATTCAAGCATTAATTTCATTGTGCTTTTGCTCATTTTGAAGATTTTGACATTTTCACCTGAAGTGTACAATCGGGCTGAAAATGCATTTAAAGCCATAAAAAGTTCATTTTGGCTCTCACACCTTAACTAAATGTTGTAGACTCAAACTTTTTGCTGTCATTAGTGTATGTTAGCAAAATGAAGATGATTCAAGCATTAATTTCATTGTGCTTTTGCTCATTTTGAAGATTTTGACATTTTCACCTGAAGTGTACAATCGGGCTGAAAATGCATTTAAAGCAATAAAAAGTTCATTTTGGCTCTCACACCTTAACTAAATGTTGTAGATTCAAACTTTTTGCTGTCATTAGTGTATTTTAGCAAAATGAAGATGATTCAAGCATTAATTTCATTGTGCTTTTGCTCATTTTGAAGATTTTGACATTTTCACCTGAAGTGTACAATTAGGGGCTGAAAACGCGTTTAAAGCAATAAAAAGTTCATTTTGGCTCTCACACCTTAACTAAATGTTGTAGACTCAAACTTTTTGCTGTCAGTATATTTTAGGAAAATGAAGATGATTCAAGCATTAATTTTATTGTGCTTTTGCTCATTTTGAAGATTTTGACATTTTCACCTGAAGTGTACAATCGGGCTGAAAATGCATTTAAAGCCATAAAAAGTTCATTTTGGCTCTCACACCTTAACTAAATGTTGTAGACTCAAACTTTTTGCTTTCATTAGTGTATGTTAGCAAAATGAAGATGATTCAAGCATTAATTTCATTGTGCTTTTGCTCATTTTGAAGATTTTGACATTTTCACCTGAAGTGTACAATCAGGCTGAAAATGCATTTAAAGCCATAAAAAGTTCATTTTGGCTCTCACACCTTAACTAAATGTTGTAGACTCAAACTTTTTGCTGTCATTAGTGTATTTTAGCAAAATGAAGATGATTCAAGCATTAATTTCATTGTGCTTTTGCTCATTTTGAAGATTTTGACATTTTCACCTGAAGTGTACAATCAGGCTGAAAATGCATTTAAAGCCATAAAAAGTTCATTTTGGCTATCACACCTTAACTAAATGTTGTAGACTCAAACTTTTTGCTGTCATTAGTGTATGTTAGCAAAATGAAGATGATTCAAGCATTAATTTCATTGTGTTTTTGCTCATTTTGAAGATTTTGACATTTTCACCTGAAGTGTACAATTAGGGGCTGAAAACGCGTTTAAAGCAATAAAAAGTTCATTTTGGCTCTCACACCTTAACTAAATGTTGTAGACTCAAACTTTTTGCTGTCATTAGTATATTTTAGCAAAATGAAGATGATTCAAGCATTAATTTCATTGTGCTTTTGCTCATTTTGAAGATTTTGACATTTTCACCTGAAGTGTACAATCAGGCTGAAAATGCATTTAAAACCATAAAAAGTTCATTTTGGCTCTCACACCTTAACTAAATGTTGTAGACTCAAACTTTTTGCTGTCATTAGTGTATTTTAGCAAAATGAAGATGATTCAAGCATTAATTTCATTGTGCTTTTGCTCATTTTGAAGATTTTGACATTTTCACCTGAAGTGTACAATCGGGCTGAAAATGCATTTAAAGCAATAAAAAGTTCATTTTGGCTCTCACACCTTAACTAAATGTTGTAGATTCAAACTTTTTGCTGTCATTAGTGTATTTTAGCAAAATGAAGATGATTCAAGCATTAATTTCATTGTGCTTTTGCTCATTTTGAAGATTTTGACATTTTCACCTGAAGTGTACAATCAGGCTGAAAATGCATTTAAAGCCATAAAAAGTTCATTTTGGCTCTCACACCTTAACTAAATGTTGTAGACTCAAACTTTTTGCTGTCATTAGTGTATTTTAGCAAAATGAAGATGATTCAAGCATTAATTTCATTGTGCTTTTGCTCATTTTGAAGATTTTGACATTTTCACCTGAAGTGTACAATCAGGCTGAAAATGCATTTAAAGCCATAAAAAGTTCATTTTGGCTCTCACACCTTAACTAAATGTTGTAGACTCAAACTTTTTGCTGTCATTAGTGTATTTTAGCAAAATGAAGATGATTCAAGCATTAATTTCATTGTGCTTTTGCTCATTTTGAAGATTTTGACATTTTCACCTGAAGTGTACAATCGGGCTGAAAATGCATTTAAAGCCATAAAAAGTTCATTTTGGCTCTCACACCTTAACTAAATGTTGTAGACTCAAACTTTTTGCTGTCATTAGTATATTTTAGCAAAATGAAGATGATTCAAGCATTAATTTTATTGTGCTTTTGCTCATTTTGAAGATTTTGACATTTTCACCTGAAGTGTACAATCGGGCTGAAAATGCATTTAAAGCCATAAAAAGTTCATTTTGGCTCTCACACCTTAACTAAATGTTGTAGACTCAAACTTTTTGCTGTCATTAGTGTATTTTAGCAAAATGAAGATGATTCAAGCATTAATTTCATTGTGCTTTTGCTCATTTTGAAGATTTTGACATTTTCACCTGAAGTGTACAATCAGGCTGAAAATGCATTTAAAGCCATAAAAAGTTCATTTTGGCTCTCACACCTTAACTAAATGTTGTAGACTCAAACTTTTTGCTGTCATTAGTGTATGTTAGCAAAATGAAGATGATTCAAGCATTAATTTCATTGTGCTTTTGCTCATTTTGAAGATTTTGACATTTTCACCTGAAGTGTACAATCGGGCTGAAAATGCATTTAAAGCCATAAAAAGTTCATTTTGGCTCTCACACCTTAACTAAATGTTGTAGACTCAAACTTCTTGCTGTCATTAGTGTATGTTAGCAAAATGAAGATGATTCAAGCATTAATTTCATTGTGCTTTTGCTCATTTTGAAGATTTTGACATTTTCACCTGAAGTGTACAATTAGGGGCTGAAAACGCGTTTAAAGCAATAAAAAGTTCATTTTGGCTCTCACACCTTAACTAAATGTTGTAGACTCAAACTTTTTGCTGTCATTAGTATATTTTAGCAAAATGAAGATGATTCAAGCATTAATTTTATTGTGCTTTTGCTCATTTTGAAGATTTTGACATTTTCACCTGAAGTGTACAATCGGGCTGAAAATGCATTTAAAGCCATAAAAAGTTCATTTTGGCTCTCACACCTTAACTAAATGTTGTAGACTCAAACTTTTTGCTGTCATTAGTGTATGTTAGCAAAATGAAGATGATTCAAGCATTAATTTCATTGTGCTTTTGCTCATTTTGAAGATTTTGACATTTTCACCTGAAGTGTACAATCAGGCTGAAAATGCATTTAAAGCCATAAAAAGTTCATTTTGGCTCTCACACCTTAACTAAATGTTGTAGACTCAAACTTTTTGCTGTCATTAGTGTATTTTAGCAAAATGACGATGATTCAAGCATTAATTTCATTGTGCTTTTGCTCATTTTGAAGATTTTGACATTTTCACCTGAAGTGTACAATTAGGGGCTGAAAACGCGTTTAAAGCAATAAAAAGTTCATTTTGGCTCTCACACCTTAACTAAATGTTGTAGACTCAAACTTTTTGCTGTCATTAGTATATTTTAGCAAAATGAAGATGATTCAAGCATTCATTTTATTGTGCTTTTGCTCATTTTGAAGATTTTGACATTTTCACCTGAAGTGTACAATCGGGCTGAAAATGCATTTAAAGCCATAAAAAGTTCATTTTGGCTCTCACACCTTAACTAAATGTTGTAGACTCAAACTTTTTGCTGTCATTAGTGTATGTTAGCAAAATGAAGATGATTCAAGCATTAATTTCATTGTGCTTTTGCTCATTTTGAAGATTTTGACATTTTCACCTGAAGTGTACAATCAGGCTGAAAATGCATTTAAAGCCATAAAAAGTTCATTTTGGCTCTCACACCTTAACTAAATGTTGTAGACTCAAACTTTTTGCTGTCATTAGTGTATGTTAGCAAAATGAAGATGATTCAAGCATTCATTTCATTGTGCTTTTGCTCATTTTGAAGATTTTGACATTTTCACCTGAAGTGTACAATCAGGCTGAAAATGCATTTAAAGCCATAAAAAGTTCATTTTGGCTCTCACACCTTAACTAAATGTTGTAGACTCAAACTTTTTGCTGTCATTAGTGTATGTTAGCAAAATGAAGATGATTCAAGCATTAATTTCATTGTGCTTTTGCTCATTTTGAAGATTTTGACATTTTCCCCTGAAGTGTACAATCAGGCTGAAAATGCATTTAAAGCCATAAAAAGTTCATTTTGGCTCTCACACCTTAACTAAATGTTGTAGACTCAAACTTTTTGCTGTCATTAGTGTATTTTAGCAAAATGAAGATGATTCAAGCATTAATTTCATTGTGCTTTTGCTCATTTTGAAGATTTTGACATTTTCACCTGAAGTGTACAATCGGGCTGAAAATGCATTTAAAGCCATAAAAAGTTCATTTTGGCTCTCACACCTTAACTAAATGTTGTAGACTCAAACTTTTTGCTGTCATTAGTGTATTTTAGCAAAATGAAGATGATTCAAGCATTAATTTCATTGTGCTTTTGCTCAATTTGAAGATTTTGACATTTTCACCTGAAGTGTACAATCAGGCTGAAAATGCATTTAAAGCCATAAAAAGTTCATTTTGGCTCTCACACCTTAACTAAATGTTGTAGACTCAAACTTTTTGCTGTCATTAGTGTATTTTAGCAAAATGAAGATGATTCAAGCATTAATTTCATTGTGCTTTTGCTCATTTTGAAGATTTTGACATTTTCACCTGAAGTGTACAATCGGGCTGAAAATGCATTTAAAGCCATAAAAAGTTCATTTTGGCTCTCACACCTTAACTAAATGTTGTAGACTCAAACTTTTTGCTGTCATTAGTATATTTTAGCAAAATGAAGATGATTCAAGCATTAATTTTATTGTGCTTTTGCTCATTTTGAAGATTTTGACATTTTCACCTGAAGTGTACAATCGGGCTGAAAATGCATTTAAAGCCATAAAAAGTTCATTTTGGCTCTCACACCTTAACTAAATGTTGTAGACTCAAACTTTTTGCTGTCATTAGTGTATTTTAGCAAAATGAAGATGATTCAAGCATTAATTTCATTGTGCTTTTGCTCATTTTGAAGATTTTGACATTTTCACCTGAAGTGTACAATCAGGCTGAAAATGCATTTAAAGCCATAAAAAGTTCATTTTGGCTCTCACACCTTAACTAAATGTTGTAGACTCAAACTTTTTGCTGTCATTAGTGTATGTTAGCAAAATGAAGATGATTCAAGCATTAATTTCATTGTGCTTTTGCTCATTTTGAAGATTTTGACATTTTCACCTGAAGTGTACAATCGGGCTGAAAATGCATTTAAAGCCATAAAAAGTTCATTTTGGCTCTCACACCTTAACTAAATGTTGTAGACTCAAACTTCTTGCTGTCATTAGTGTATGTTAGCAAAATGAAGATGATTCAAGCATTAATTTCATTGTGCTTTTGCTCATTTTGAAGATTTTGACATTTTCACCTGAAGTGTACAATTAGGGGCTGAAAACGCGTTTAAAGCAATAAAAAGTTCATTTTGGCTCTCACACCTTAACTAAATGTTGTAGACTCAAACTTTTTGCTGTCATTAGTATATTTTAGCAAAATGAAGATGATTCAAGCATTAATTTTATTGTGCTTTTGCTCATTTTGAAGATTTTGACATTTTCACCTGAAGTGTACAATCGGGCTGAAAATGCATTTAAAGCCATAAAAAGTTCATTTTGGCTCTCACACCTTAACTAAATGTTGTAGACTCAAACTTTTTGCTGTCATTAGTGTATTTTAGCAAAATGAAGATGATTCAAGCATTAATTTCATTGTGCTTTTGCTCATTTTGAAGATTTTGACATTTTCACCTGAAGTGTACAATTAGGGGCTGAAAACGCGTTTAAAGCAATAAAAAGTTCATTTTGGCTCTCACACCTTAACTAAATGTTGTAGACTCAAACTTTTTGCTGTCATTAGTATATTTTAGCAAAATGAAGATAATTCAAGCATTCATTTTATTGTGCTTTTGCTCATTTTGAAGATTTTGACATTTTCACCTGAAGTGTACAATCGGGCTGAAAATGCATTTAAAGCCATAAAAAGTTCATTTTGGCTCTCACACCTTAACTAAATGTTGTAGACTCAAACTTTTTGCTGTCATTAGTGTATGTTAGCAAAATGAAGATGATTCAAGCATTAATTTCATTGTGCTTTTGCTCATTTTGAAGATTTTGACATTTTCACCTGAAGTGTACAATCAGGCTGAAAATGCATTTAAAGCCATAAAAAGTTCATTTTGGCTCTCACACCTTAACTAAATGTTGTAGACTCAAACTTTTTGCTGTCATTAGTGTATGTTAGCAAAATGAAGATGATTCAAGCATTCATTTCATTGTGCTTTTGCTCATTTTGAAGATTTTGACATTTTCACCTGAAGTGTACAATCAGGCTGAAAATGCATTTAAAGCCATAAAAAGTTCATTTTGGCTCTCACACCTTAACTAAATGTTGTAGACTCAAACTTTTTGCTGTCATTAGTGTATGTTAGCAAAATGAAGATGATTCAAGCATTAATTTCATTGTGCTTTTGCTCATTTTGAAGATTTTGACATTTTCCCCTGAAGTGTACAATCAGGCTGAAAATGCATTTAAAGCCATAAAAAGTTCATTTTGGCTCTCACACCTTAACTAAATGTTGTAGACTCAAACTTTTTGCTGTCATTAGTGTATTTTAGCAAAATGAAGATGATTCAAGCATTAATTTCATTGTGCTTTTGCTCATTTTGAAGATTTTGACATTTTCACCTGAAGTGTACAATCGGGCTGAAAATGCATTTAAAGCCATAAAAAGTTCATTTTGGCTCTCACACCTTAACTAAATGTTGTAGACTCAAACTTTTTGCTGTCATTAGTGTATGTTAGCAAAATGAAGATGATTCAAGCATTAATTTCATTGTGCTTTTGCTCATTTTGAAGATTTTGACATTTTCACCTGAAGTGTACAATCGGGCTGAAAATGCATTTAAAGCAATAAAAAGTTCATTTTGGCTCTCACACCTTAACTAAATGTTGTAGATTCAAACTTTTTGCTGTCATTAGTGTATTTTAGCAAAATGAAGATGATTCAAGCATTAATTTCATTGTGCTTTTGCTCATTTTGAAGATTTTGACATTTTCACCTGAAGTGTACAATTAGGGGCTGAAAACGCGTTTAAAGCAATAAAAAGTTCATTTTGGCTCTCACACCTTAACTAAATGTTGTAGACTCAAACTTTTTGCTGTCATTAGTATATTTTAGGAAAATGAAGATGATTCAAGCATTAATTTTATTGTGCTTTTGCTCATTTTGAAGATTTTGACATTTTCACCTGAAGTGTACAATCGGGCTGAAAATGCATTTAAAGCCATAAAAAGTTCATTTTGGCTCTCACACCTTAACTAAATGTTGTAGACTCAAACTTTTTGCTTTCATTAGTGTATGTTAGCAAAATGAAGATGATTCAAGCATTAATTTCATTGTGCTTTTGCTCATTTTGAAGATTTTGACATTTTCACCTGAAGTGTACAATCAGGCTGAAAATGCATTTAAAGCCATAAAAAGTTCATTTTGGCTCTCACACCTTAACTAAATGTTGTAGACTCAAACTTTTTGCTGTCATTAGTGTATTTTAGCAAAATGAAGATGATTCAAGCATTAATTTCATTGTGCTTTTGCTCATTTTGAAGATTTTGACATTTTCACCTGAAGTGTACAATCAGGCTGAAAATGCATTTAAAGCCATAAAAAGTTCATTTTGGCTCTCACACCTTAACTAAATGTTGTAGACTCAAACTTTTTGCTGTCATTAGTGTATTTTAGCAAAATGAAGATGATTCAAGCATTAATTTCATTGTGCTTTTGCTCATTTTGAAGATTTTGACATTTTCACCTGAAGTGTACAATCGGGCTGAAAATGCATTTAAAGCCATAAAAAGTTCATTTTGGCTCTCACACCTTAACTAAATGTTGTAGACTCAAACTTTTTGCTGTCATTAGTATATTTTAGCAAAATGAAGATGATTCAAGCATTAATTTTATTGTGCTTTTGCTCATTTTGAAGATTTTGACATTTTCACCTGAAGTGTACAATCGGGCTGAAAATGCATTTAAAGCCATAAAAAGTTCATTTTGGCTCTCACACCTTAACTAAATGTTATAGACTCAAACTTTTTGCTGTCATTAGTGTATTTTAGCAAAATGAAGATGATTCAAGCATTAATTTCATTGTGCTTTTGCTCATTTTGAAGATTTTGACATTTTCACCTGAAGTGTACAATCAGGCTGAAAATGCATTTAAAGCCATAAAAAGTTCATTTTGGCTCTCACACCTTAACTAAATGTTGTAGACTCAAACTTTTTGCTGTCATTAGTGTATGTTAGCAAAATGAAGATGATTCAAGCATTAATTTCATTGTGCTTTTGCTCATTTTGAAGATTTTGACATTTTCACCTGAAGTGTACAATCGGGCTGAAAATGCATTTAAAGCCATAAAAAGTTCATTTTGGCTCTCACACCTTAACTAAATGTTGTAGACTCAAACTTCTTGCTGTCATTAGTGTATGTTAGCAAAATGAAGATGATTCAAGCATTAATTTCATTGTGCTTTTGCTCATTTTGAAGATTTTGACATTTTCACCTGAAGTATACAATTAGGGGCTGAAAATGCATTTAAAGCCATAAAAAGTTCATTTTGGCTCTCACACCTTAACTAAATGTTGTAGACTCAAACTTTTTGCTGTCATTAGTGTATTTTAGCAAAATGAAGATGATTCAAGCATTAATTTCATTGTGCTTTTGCTCATTTTGAAGATTTTGACATTTTCACCTGAAGTGTACAATCAGGCTGAAAATGCATTTAAAGCCATAAAAAGTTCATTTTGGCTCTCACACCTTAACTAAATGTTGTAGACTCAAACTTTTTGCTGTCATTAGTGTATTTTAGCAAAATGAAGATGATTCAAGCATTAATTTCATTGTGCTTTTGCTCATTTTGAAGATTTTGACATTTTCACCTGAAGTGTACAATCGGGCTGAAAATGCATTTAAAGCCATAAAAAGTTCATTTTGGCTCTCACACCTTAACTAAATGTTGTAGACTCAAACTTTTTGCTGTCATTAGTATATTTTAGCAAAATGAAGATGATTCAAGCATTAATTTTATTGTGCTTTTGCTCATTTTGAAGATTTTGACATTTTCACCTGAAGTGTACAATCGGGCTGAAAATGCATTTAAAGCCATAAAAAGTTCATTTTGGCTCTCACACCTTAACTAAATGTTGTAGACTCAAACTTTTTGCTGTCATTAGTGTATTTTAGCAAAATGAAGATGATTCAAGCATTAATTTCATTGTGCTTTTGCTCATTTTGAAGATTTTGACATTTTCACCTGAAGTGTACAATCAGGCTGAAAATGCATTTAAAGCCATAAAAAGTTCATTTTGGCTCTCACACCTTAACTAAATGTTGTAGACTCAAACTTTTTGCTGTCATTAGTGTATGTTAGCAAAATGAAGATGATTCAAGCATTAATTTCATTGTGCTTTTGCTCATTTTGAAGATTTTGACATTTTCACCTGAAGTGTACAATCGGGCTGAAAATGCATTTAAAGCCATAAAAAGTTCATTTTGGCTCTCACACCTTAACTAAATGTTGTAGACTCAAACTTCTTGCTGTCATTAGTGTATGTTAGCAAAATGAAGATGATTCAAGCATTAATTTCATTGTGCTTTTGCTCATTTTGAAGATTTTGACATTTTCACCTGAAGTATACAATTAGGGGCTGAAAACGCGTTTAAAGCAATAAAAAGTTCATTTTGGCTCTCACACCTTAACTAAATGTTGTAGACTCAAACTTTTTGCTGTCATTAGTATATTTTAGCAAAATGAAGATGATTCAAGCATTAATTTTATTGTGCTTTTGCTCATTTTGAAGATTTTGACATTTTCACCTGAAGTGTACAATCGGGCTGAAAATGCATTTAAAGCCATAAAAAGTTCATTTTGGCTCTCACACCTTAACTAAATGTTGTAGACTCAAACTTTTTGCTGTCATTAGTGTATGTTAGCAAAATGAAGATGATTCAAGCATTAATTTCATTGTGCTTTTGCTCATTTTGAAGATTTTGACATTTTCACCTGAAGTGTACAATCAGGCTGAAAATGCATTTAAAGCCATAAAAAGTTCATTTTGGCTCTCACACCTTAACTAAATGTTGTAGACTCAAACTTTTTGCTGTCATTAGTGTATTTTAGCAAAATGAAGATGATTCAAGCATTAATTTCATTGTGCTTTTGCTCATTTTGAAGATTTTGACATTTTCACCTGAAGTGTACAATTAGGGGCTGAAAACGCGTTTAAAGCAATAAAAAGTTCATTTTGGCTCTCACACCTTAACTAAATGTTGTAGACTCAAACTTTTTGCTGTCATTAGTATATTTTAGCAAAATGAAGATGATTCAAGCATTCATTTTATTGTGCTTTTGCTCATTTTGAAGATTTTGACATTTTCACCTGAAGTGTACAATCGGGCTGAAAATGCATTTAAAGCCATAAAAAGTTCATTTTGGCTCTCACACCTTAACTAAATGTTGTAGACTCAAACTTTTTGCTGTCATTAGTGTATGTTAGCAAAATGAAGATGATTCAAGCATTAATTTCATTGTGCTTTTGCTCATTTTGAAGATTTTGACATTTTCACCTGAAGTGTACAATCAGGCTGAAAATGCATTTAAAGCCATAAAAAGTTCATTTTGGCTCTCACACCTTAACTAAATGTTGTAGACTCAAACTTTTTGCTGTCATTAGTGTATGTTAGCAAAATGAAGATGATTCAAGCATTCATTTCATTGTGCTTTTGCTCATTTTGAAGATTTTGACATTTTCACCTGAAGTGTACAATCAGGCTGAAAATGCATTTAAAGCCATAAAAAGTTCATTTTGGCTCTCACACCTTAACTAAATGTTGTAGACTCAAACTTTTTGCTGTCATTAGTGTATGTTAGCAAAATGAAGATGATTCAAGCATTAATTTCATTGTGCTTTTGCTCATTTTGAAGATTTTGACATTTTCCCCTGAAGTGTACAATCAGGCTGAAAATGCATTTAAAGCCATAAAAAGTTCATTTTGGCTCTCACACCTTAACTAAATGTTGTAGACTCAAACTTTTTGCTGTCATTAGTGTATTTTAGCAAAATGAAGATGATTCAAGCATTAATTTCATTGTGCTTTTGCTCATTTTGAAGATTTTGACATTTTCACCTGAAGTGTACAATCGGGCTGAAAATGCATTTAAAGCCATAAAAAGTTCATTTTGGCTCTCACACCTTAACTAAATGTTGTAGACTCAAACTTTTTGCTGTCATTAGTGTATTTTAGCAAAATGAAGATGATTCAAGCATTAATTTCATTGTGCTTTTGCTCAATTTGAAGATTTTGACATTTTCACCTGAAGTGTACAATCAGGCTGAAAATGCATTTAAAGCCATAAAAAGTTCATTTTGGCTCTCACACCTTAACTAAATGTTGTAGACTCAAACTTTTTGCTGTCATTAGTGTATTTTAGCAAAATGAAGATGATTCAAGCATTAATTTCATTGTGCTTTTGCTCATTTTGAAGATTTTGACATTTTCACCTGAAGTGTACAATCGGGCTGAAAATGCATTTAAAGCCATAAAAAGTTCATTTTGGCTCTCACACCTTAACTAAATGTTGTAGACTCAAACTTTTTGCTGTCATTAGTATATTTTAGCAAAATGAAGATGATTCAAGCATTAATTTTATTGTGCTTTTGCTCATTTTGAAGATTTTGACATTTTCACCTGAAGTGTACAATCGGGCTGAAAATGCATTTAAAGCCATAAAAAGTTCATTTTGGCTCTCACACCTTAACTAAATGTTGTAGACTCAAACTTTTTGCTGTCATTAGTGTATTTTAGCAAAATGAAGATGATTCAAGCATTAATTTCATTGTGCTTTTGCTCATTTTGAAGATTTTGACATTTTCACCTGAAGTGTACAATCAGGCTGAAAATGCATTTAAAGCCATAAAAAGTTCATTTTGGCTCTCACACCTTAACTAAATGTTGTAGACTCAAACTTTTTGCTGTCATTAGTGTATGTTAGCAAAATGAAGATGATTCAAGCATTAATTTCATTGTGCTTTTGCTCATTTTGAAGATTTTGACATTTTCACCTGAAGTGTACAATCGGGCTGAAAATGCATTTAAAGCCATAAAAAGTTCATTTTGGCTCTCACACCTTAACTAAATGTTGTAGACTCAAACTTCTTGCTGTCATTAGTGTATGTTAGCAAAATGAAGATGATTCAAGCATTAATTTCATTGTGCTTTTGCTCATTTTGAAGATTTTGACATTTTCACCTGAAGTGTACAATTAGGGGCTGAAAACGCGTTTAAAGCAATAAAAAGTTCATTTTGGCTCTCACACCTTAACTAAATGTTGTAGACTCAAACTTTTTGCTGTCATTAGTATATTTTAGCAAAATGAAGATGATTCAAGCATTAATTTTATTGTGCTTTTGCTCATTTTGAAGATTTTGACATTTTCACCTGAATTGTACAATCGGGCTGAAAATGCATTTAAAGCCATAAAAAGTTCATTTTGGCTCTCACACCTTAACTAAATGTTGTAGACTCAAACTTTTTGCTGTCATTAGTGTATGTTAGCAAAATGAAGATGATTCAAGCATTAATTTCATTGTGCTTTTGCTCATTTTGAAGATTTTGACATTTTCACCTGAAGTGTACAATCAGGCTGAAAATGCATTTAAAGCCATAAAAAGTTCATTTTGGCTCTCACACCTTAACTAAATGTTGTAGACTCAAACTTTTTGCTGTCATTAGTGTATTTTAGCAAAATGAAGATGATTCAAGCATTAATTTCATTGTGCTTTTGCTCATTTTGAAGATTTTGACATTTTCACCTGAAGTGTACAATTAGGGGCTGAAAACGCGTTTAAAGCAATAAAAAGTTCATTTTGGCTCTCACACCTTAACTAAATGTTGTAGACTCAAACTTTTTGCTGTCATTAGTATATTTTAGCAAAATGAAGATGATTCAAGCATTCATTTTATTGTGCTTTTGCTCATTTTGAAGATTTTGACATTTTCACCTGAAGTGTACAATCGGGCTGAAAATGCATTTAAAGCCATAAAAAGTTCATTTTGGCTCTCACACCTTAACTAAATGTTGTAGACTCAAACTTTTTGCTGTCATTAGTGTATGTTAGCAAAATGAAGATGATTCAAGCATTAATTTCATTGTGCTTTTGCTCATTTTGAAGATTTTGACATTTTCACCTGAAGTGTACAATCAGGCTGAAAATGCATTTAAAGCCATAAAAAGTTCATTTTGGCTCTCACACCTTAACTAAATGTTGTAGACTCAAACTTTTTGCTGTCATTAGTGTATGTTAGCAAAATGAAGATGATTCAAGCATTCATTTCATTGTGCTTTTGCTCATTTTGAAGATTTTGACATTTTCACCTGAAGTGTACAATCAGGCTGAAAATGCATTTAAAGCCATAAAAAGTTCATTTTGGCTCTCACACCTTAACTAAATGTTGTAGACTCAAACTTTTTGCTGTCATTAGTGTATGTTAGCAAAATGAAGATGATTCAAGCATTAATTTCATTGTGCTTTTGCTCATTTTGAAGATTTTGACATTTTCCCCTGAAGTGTACAATCAGGCTGAAAATGCATTTAAAGCCATAAAAAGTTCATTTTGGCTCTCACACCTTAACTAAATGTTGTAGACTCAAACTTTTTGCTGTCATTAGTGTATTTTAGCAAAATGAAGATGATTCAAGCATTAATTTCATTGTGCTTTTGCTCATTTTGAAGATTTTGACATTTTCACCTGAAGTGTACAATCGGGCTGAAAATGCATTTAAAGCCATAAAAAGTTCATTTTGGCTCTCACACCTTAACTAAATGTTGTAGACTCAAACTTTTTGCTGTCATTAGTGTATTTTAGCAAAATGAAGATGATTCAAGCATTAATTTCATTGTGCTTTTGCTCAATTTGAAGATTTTGACATTTTCACCTGAAGTGTACAATCAGGCTGAAAATGCATTTAAAGCCATAAAAAGTTCATTTTGGCTCTCACACCTTAACTAAATGTTGTAGACTCAAACTTTTTGCTGTCATTAGTGTATTTTAGCAAAATGAAGATGATTCAAGCATTAATTTCATTGTGCTTTTGCTCATTTTGAAGATTTTGACATTTTCACCTGAAGTGTACAATCGGGCTGAAAATGCATTTAAAGCCATAAAAAGTTCATTTTGGCTCTCACACCTTAACTAAATGTTGTAGACTCAAACTTTTTGCTGTCATTAGTATATTTTAGCAAAATGAAGATGATTCAAGCATTAATTTTATTGTGCTTTTGCTCATTTTGAAGATTTTGACATTTTCACCTGAAGTGTACAATCGGGCTGAAAATGCATTTAAAGCCATAAAAAGTTCATTTTGGTTCTCACACCTTAACTAAATGTTGTAGACTCAAACTTTTTGCTGTCATTAGTGTATTTTAGCAAAATGAAGATGATTCAAGCATTAATTTCATTGTGCTTTTGCTCATTTTGAAGATTTTGACATTTTCACCTGAAGTGTACAATCAGGCTGAAAATGCATTTAAAGCCATAAAAAGTTCATTTTGGCTCTCACACCTTAACTAAATGTTGTAGACTCAAACTTTTTGCTGTCATTAGTGTATGTTAGCAAAATGAAGATGATTCAAGCATTAATTTCATTGTGCTTTTGCTCATTTTGAAGATTTTGACATTTTCACCTGAAGTGTACAATCGGGCTGAAAATGCATTTAAAGCCATAAAAAGTTCATTTTGGCTCTCACACCTTAACTAAATGTTGTAGACTCAAACTTCTTGCTGTCATTAGTGTATGTTAGCAAAATGAAGATGATTCAAGCATTAATTTCATTGTGCTTTTGCTCATTTTGAAGATTTTGACATTTTCACCTGAAGTGTACAATTAGGGGCTGAAAACGCGTTTAAAGCAATAAAAAGTTCATTTTGGCTCTCACACCTTAACTAAATGTTGTAGACTCAAACTTTTTGCTGTCATTAGTATATTTTAGCAAAATGAAGATGATTCAAGCATTAATTTTATTGTGCTTTTGCTCATTTTGAAGATTTTGACATTTTCACCTGAATTGTACAATCGGGCTGAAAATGCATTTAAAGCCATAAAAAGTTCATTTTGGCTCTCACACCTTAACTAAATGTTGTAGACTCAAACTTTTTGCTGTCATTAGTGTATGTTAGCAAAATGAAGATGATTCAAGCATTAATTTCATTGTGCTTTTGCTCATTTTGAAGATTTTGACATTTTCACCTGAAGTGTACAATCAGGCTGAAAATGCATTTAAAGCCATAAAAAGTTCATTTTGGCTCTCACACCTTAACTAAATGTTGTAGACTCAAACTTTTTGCTGTCATTAGTGTATTTTAGCAAAATGAAGATGATTCAAGCATTAATTTCATTGTGCTTTTGCTCATTTTGAAGATTTTGACATTTTCACCTGAAGTGTACAATTAGGGGCTGAAAACGTGTTTAAAGCAATAAAAAGTTCATTTTGGCTCTCACACCTTAACTAAATGTTGTAGACTCAAACTTTTTGCTGTCATTAGTATATTTTAGCAAAATGAAGATGATTCAAGCATTCATTTTATTGTGCTTTTGCTCATTTTGAAGATTTTGACATTTTCACCTGAAGTGTACAATCGGGCTGAAAATGCATTTAAAGCCATAAAAAGTTCATTTTGGCTCTCACACCTTAACTAAATGTTGTAGACTCAAACTTTTTGCTGTCATTAGTGTATGTTAGCAAAATGAAGATGATTCAAGCATTAATTTCATTGTGCTTTTGCTCATTTTGAAGATTTTGACATTTTCACCTGAAGTGTACAATCAGGCTGAAAATGCATTTAAAGCCATAAAAAGTTCATTTTGGCTCTCACACCTTAACTAAATGTTGTAGACTCAAACTTTTTGCTGTCATTAGTGTATGTTAGCAAAATGAAGATGATTCAAGCATTCATTTCATTGTGCTTTTGCTCATTTTGAAGATTTTGACATTTTCACCTGAAGTGTACAATCAGGCTGAAAATGCATTTAAAGCCATAAAAAGTTCATTTTGGCTCTCACACCTTAACTAAATGTTGTAGACTCAAACTTTTTGCTGTCATTAGTGTATTTTAGCAAAATGAAGATGATTCAAGCATTAATTTCATTGTGCTTTTGCTCATTTTGAAGATTTTGACATTTTCACCTGAAGTGTACAATCGGGCTGAAAATGCATTTAAAGCCATAAAAAGTTCATTTTGGCTCTCACACCTTAACTAAATGTTGTAGACTCAAACTTTTTGCTGTCATTAGTGTATGTTAGCAAAATGAAGATGATTCAAGCATTAATTTCATTGTGCTTTTGCTCATTTTGAAGATTTTGACATTTTCACCTGAAGTGTACAATCGGGCTGAAAATGCATTTAAAGCAATAAAAAGTTCATTTTGGCTCTCACACCTTAACTAAATGTTGTAGATTCAAACTTTTTGCTGTCATTAGTGTATTTTAGCAAAATGAAGATGATTCAAGCATTAATTTCATTGTGCTTTTGCTCATTTTGAAGATTTTGACATTTTCACCTGAAGTGTACAATTAGGGGCTGAAAACGCGTTTAAAGCAATAAAAAGTTCATTTTGGCTCTCACACCTTAACTAAATGTTGTAGACTCAAACTTTTTGCTGTCATTAGTATATTTTAGGAAAATGAAGATGATTCAAGCATTAATTTTATTGTGCTTTTGCTCATTTTGAAGATTTTGACATTTTCACCTGAAGTGTACAATCGGGCTGAAAATGCATTTAAAGCCATAAAAAGTTCATTTTGGCTCTCACACCTTAACTAAATGTTGTAGACTCAAACTTTTTGCTTTCATTAGTGTATGTTAGCAAAATGAAGATGATTCAAGCATTAATTTCATTGTGCTTTTGCTCATTTTGAAGATTTTGACATTTTCACCTGAAGTGTACAATCAGGCTGAAAATGCATTTAAAGCCATAAAAAGTTCATTTTGGCTCTCACACCTTAACTAAATGTTGTAGACTCAAACTTTTTGCTGTCATTAGTGTATTTTAGCAAAATGAAGATGATTCAAGCATTAATTTCATTGTGCTTTTGCTCATTTTGAAGATTTTGACATTTTCACCTGAAGTGTACAATCAGGCTGAAAATGCATTTAAAGCCATAAAAAGTTCATTTTGGCTCTCACACCTTAACTAAATGTTGTAGACTCAAACTTTTTGCTGTCATTAGTGTATTTTAGCAAAATGAAGATGATTCAAGCATTAATTTCATTGTGCTTTTGCTCATTTTGAAGATTTTGACATTTTCACCTGAAGTGTACAATCGGGCTGAAAATGCATTTAAAGCCATAAAAAGTTCATTTTGGCTCTCACACCTTAACTAAATGTTGTAGACTCAAACTTTTTGCTGTCATTAGTATATTTTAGCAAAATGAAGATGATTCAAGCATTAATTTTATTGTGCTTTTGCTCATTTTGAAGATTTTGACATTTTCACCTGAAGTGTACAATCGGGCTGAAAATGCATTTAAAGCCATAAAAAGTTCATTTTGGCTCTCACACCTTAACTAAATGTTGTAGACTCAAACTTTTTGCTGTCATTAGTGTATTTTAGCAAAATGAAGATGATTCAAGCATTAATTTCATTGTGCTTTTGCTCATTTTGAAGATTTTGACATTTTCACCTGAAGTGTACAATCAGGCTGAAAATGCATTTAAAGCCATAAAAAGTTCATTTTGGCTCTCACACCTTAACTAAATGTTGTAGACTCAAACTTTTTGCTGTCATTAGTGTATGTTAGCAAAATGAAGATGATTCAAGCATTAATTTCATTGTGCTTTTGCTCATTTTGAAGATTTTGACATTTTCACCTGAAGTGTACAATCGGGCTGAAAATGCATTTAAAGCCATAAAAAGTTCATTTTGGCTCTCACACCTTAACTAAATGTTGTAGACTCAAACTTCTTGCTGTCATTAGTGTATGTTAGCAAAATGAAGATGATTCAAGCATTAATTTCATTGTGCTTTTGCTCATTTTGAAGATTTTGACATTTTCACCTGAAGTATACAATTAGGGGCTGAAAATGCATTTAAAGCCATAAAAAGTTCATTTTGGCTCTCACACCTTAACTAAATGTTGTAGACTCAAACTTTTTGCTGTCATTAGTGTATTTTAGCAAAATGAAGATGATTCAAGCATTAATTTCATTGTGCTTTTGCTCATTTTGAAGATTTTGACATTTTCACCTGAAGTGTACAATCAGGCTGAAAATGCATTTAAAGCCATAAAAAGTTCATTTTGGCTCTCACACCTTAACTAAATGTTGTAGACTCAAACTTTTTGCTGTCATTAGTGTATTTTAGCAAAATGAAGATGATTCAAGCATTAATTTCATTGTGCTTTTGCTCATTTTGAAGATTTTGACATTTTCACCTGAAGTGTACAATCAGGCTGAAAATGCATTTAAAGCCATAAAAAGTTCATTTTGGCTCTCACACCTTAACTAAATGTTGTAGACTCAAACTTTTTGCTGTCATTAGTGTATTTTAGCAAAATGAAGATGATTCAAGCATTAATTTCATTGTGCTTTTGCTCATTTTGAAGATTTTGACATTTTCACCTGAAGTGTACAATCAGGCTGAAAATGCATTTAAAGCCATAAAAAGTTCATTTTGGCTCTCACACCTTAACTAAATGTTGTAGACTCAAACTTTTTGCTGTCATTAGTGTATTTTAGCAAAATGAAGATGATTCAAGCATTAATTTCATTGTGCTTTTGCTCATTTTGAAGATTTTGACATTTTCACCTGAAGTGTACAATCAGGCTGAAAATGCATTTAAAGCCATAAAAAGTTCATTTTGGCTCTCACACCTTAACTAAATGTTGTAGACTCAAACTTTTTGCTGTCATTAGTGTATTTTAGCAAAATGAAGATGATTCAAGCATTAATTTCATTGTGCTTTTGCTCATTTTGAAGATTTTGACATTTTCACCTGAAGTGTACAATCGGGCTGAAAATGCATTTAAAGCCATAAAAAGTTCATTTTGGCTCTCACACCTTAACTAAATGTTGTAGACTCAAACTTTTTGCTGTCATTAGTATATTTTAGCAAAATGAAGATGATTCAAGCATTAATTTTATTGTGCTTTTGCTCATTTTGAAGATTTTGACATTTTCACCTGAAGTGTACAATCGGGCTGAAAATGCATTTAAAGCCATAAAAAGTTCATTTTGGCTCTCACACCTTAACTAAATGTTGTAGACTCAAACTTTTTGCTGTCATTAGTGTATTTTAGCAAAATGAAGATGATTCAAGCATTAATTTCATTGTGCTTTTGCTCATTTTGAAGATTTTGACATTTTCACCTGAAGTGTACAATCAGGCTGAAAATGCATTTAAAGCCATAAAAAGTTCATTTTGGCTCTCACACCTTAACTAAATGTTGTAGACTCAAACTTTTTGCTGTCATTAGTGTATGTTAGCAAAATGAAGATGATTCAAGCATTAATTTCATTGTGCTTTTGCTCATTTTGAAGATTTTGACATTTTCACCTGAAGTGTACAATCGGGCTGAAAATGCATTTAAAGCCATAAAAAGTTCATTTTGGCTCTCACACCTTAACTAAATGTTGTAGACTCAAACTTCTTGCTGTCATTAGTGTATGTTAGCAAAATGAAGATGATTCAAGCATTAATTTCATTGTGCTTTTGCTCATTTTGAAGATTTTGACATTTTCACCTGAAGTATACAATTAGGGGCTGAAAATGCATTTAAAGCCATAAAAAGTTCATTTTGGCTCTCACACCTTAACTAAATGTTGTAGACTCAAACTTTTTGCTGTCATTAGTGTATTTTAGCAAAATGAAGATGATTCAAGCATTAATTTCATTGTGCTTTTGCTCATTTTGAAGATTTTGACATTTTCACCTGAAGTGTACAATCAGGCTGAAAATGCATTTAAAGCCATAAAAAGTTCATTTTGGCTCTCACACCTTAACTAAATGTTGTAGACTCAAACTTTTTGCTGTCATTAGTGTATTTTAGCAAAATGAAGATGATTCAAGCATTAATTTCATTGTGCTTTTGCTCATTTTGAAGATTTTGACATTTTCACCTGAAGTGTACAATCGGGCTGAAAATGCATTTAAAGCCATAAAAAGTTCATTTTGGCTCTCACACCTTAACTAAATGTTGTAGACTCAAACTTTTTGCTGTCATTAGTATATTTTAGCAAAATGAAGATGATTCAAGCATTAATTTTATTGTGCTTTTGCTCATTTTGAAGATTTTGACATTTTCACCTGAAGTGTACAATCGGGCTGAAAATGCATTTAAAGCCATAAAAAGTTCATTTTGGCTCTCACACCTTAACTAAATGTTGTAGACTCAAACTTTTTGCTGTCATTAGTGTATTTTAGCAAAATGAAGATGATTC